>NC_142695.1:31189550-31343836 GCF_029641045.1 Salvia hispanica
AGAAATCTTCGCGGCTATATAAACTCCCGTACCCATTCTTCATTTGTCAATCGAGAAAATCCGATCTATCTCTTTCTATCAAACACACTTTGAGAAGTTAATTCCCGAACAAATATTTATACTATCGATGGGCAATTAACTTTTTCGGAAGATATAACATTAGTTTGTCCACAATTTATCATGTTTCCCGCCAAAAACAACTTCACACAACTCTCACTTTATATATTGATAGACGTGCACACGCAAACAAATATCTACTCTCTTTGGTACTCATTAAATATCCCGTGTTTAATAGGTGGACTTTAAATAATTTTTTGACTTTGTAAATATTGATGGAAATAAGTCCTACTTTAATATATTGATTTTATAATAAAATATGTGCGAATGTGACATTTATCAAGGTTCATCTAAATAAAAAAATATGAAACATTTAATAGTGACCAGAAGGAGTACATATTTTCAGTCGTCGGTTTTATCATGCGTTTGGAACCACCATTGGATCAAAGACTAATTGATATATACATGACTCAAGTACATATTTGGCGCTAATGAGGCGTTAAAAAAAAAATACTCCCTCCGTCTCAGAAAAATATGCTAAATTCTTTTTCCACCGGTCCCATAAAAATAGTCTATATCCGTTTATGAAAATCTTTTTCTTCTTTTTTATTTCAGTTTTTACTTTATCATTTATTGGTCCCACCATCCACAACATTATTTCAGCTAGTTTTTCTCATTATTTATTACTTTACCAATTACGCATTAAACACTCGTGCCATCTCCCATAAGCTTATTTCTATGGGATGGAGGGAGGCAATGACGGACCCAGGTGGGGTCGACCGGCCCCACCGTCGCCCGCCGAGAGATGCCGGAAACTCCATTGATGGACCTCCGAGATCCGGGCAACTCCACCTTCGACCCCACGAATCTCCGCCGTAAATCTTTATTCTTTGCGGGAAATGAAAAGGATAGAGAATAACAGTGAAATATTAGACGAGAGAGATGGAGATGAAGAGTGAGGGATCGCCGACTTGCCGCCTGTGGAAAGAATCAATGGATAAGAAGATCTAATTTTTACATTTGTATGAAATGGGCTTGGGCCTACTACTTTATCTAAAAAGTGATGAGAGTTAGTAATAGATTAATTAAGAATAATTATAATTATAATGTTCATTTGATAATTTTATTATATGCATTATTAAATTTTTATTTAAAATTATTGATAAACATCAATAAGATTAGTTTAAAATAGTTAAATTGAACTTCAATAACATATTTTTAAGTTAGAAAATAAACTATTTAAATTATAAATATTTAAAAAAAATAATTATTTAAATATTATACTTATTACTATTTTCTATTATATTCGACCCCACGAGTTTTAACTCCTGGGTCCGTCATTGGAGGGAGGAGTGGGTAGGAGGGAGTAATACTCCCTCCATCTCATCATGATGAAAAAATGTATAAACAATGACCGGGCTGATAGGTAATACTACTCCCCTCGTCCGTGAAAAATATGAACATTTGATTCGACATGAGTTTTAATGTATAATTGGTATAGTAAGAGAGAGACATCAAGAGTAGTGTAAGTAGTGTTAGTCGAGAGTTGGCTACACATCTTTAGTCTGTAAAATGATGTGCATGGGTAATATGTTGTTTAACTATTTCAACATTAGAAAGTTAAATACTTTTCGAGGACAGACTAATAAGGAAATACTCCCTCTGTGTCCAAAAAATAGACAAACTTATATATCGCACATGTTTTAATGTGTAATTGGTAAAGTAAGAGAGAGATGAAGTAAAAAAGAGAGAGGGAACATGTAGTGAAAGTAGTGTTATTGGATTGTGGAGTCCATATTATAGTGGTGTGTAATTAGTTAAAAACTTCTATATTTGGACTTGGTCTAATTTTGGGGACGACCCAAAATAGTAAAACTAGTCTATTTTTTTAGGATGGATGTAGTAGTTCATACTTTTCAGGAATGTAGATCTTAGTTTCTTGATAATGTAAATAATCGTAATAATAAAAAAATGCATTCAAAATAAAGACATTCACTATTTATAAGATCGTAAAAACCCAAGGGACCCAATAAGAAATAAAACAAAACCTAGGAAATTTAAAATAAATTGAAAAAAACGGTAAATTGTTTGTTTCACACCTTAAACGAAGTCATTTCGATTTGAGTTCACAAAAATAAGCTTGATTCGCAAACACCACGCGAGTTTTAAATCATTCCAACACAAAAAACCTTTTCGGCTTGTTTTCATCGTCTACCGCTCTAACCACATCACATCATATGTGATTTGTATTCATTTTTGAGAAGTCTCACCAGACTGGGACAATTCCTTCATGCTTTCATTTACTTAATTATCTTTTCAATGCTCAAATTGTTTACAACATAATTTGATGATTTATCATAATAATTCAGAAATAAACGGGATTTGAGGGTGAGGTTGTAGATGCTCAAACCACACACACTTGTAAAAAGCTAACTTGAGAAACGTCAATACAAAGATAAAAAGATAGTCAAGACATAATCCTGTGAGGACCATTAACCCCACAGCAAAAGCCTTTCACACAAACTACACTAATATTTTTCAGAAAATGTTGATTTCAGCGGCATTTGTATGTATGAACTAAGCTCTCTCGGTCCAGTGCCTGCTTGCGGCGGCGGCGGCGGCGGCGGCGGCAGCGCGTCTTTGCCAAGATTACTCGATTCTGAGTGATGAGCTATCCCGATGGAAATGGAATTGCAAATGCTATGCAATTTAAATAAAGTTTCTCCCTTGATACTCGGATTATCATCATGATCATCTGCAAAATCACAATTTGAAATTAACTTTTTAAGATATCATGTTTAAAATTCACTATCGTGCGTGTGTGTGTGAGAGAGAGAGAGGGGGAAGATATTAACTTAATATTCCATCGTCCAAGAATATGCACTTGGACACGAATTTTATTGCAAGATTAGTAGAGTATGAGAGAGATAAAAAGAAAAGTAATTAAAATATTATTAGTGGAGAACGAGTTTCACCACATTAGAGAGAAAATAGTTTCTAAAATAAAAAAGTGCATACTCTTGTGGGACGGACTGAAAAGGAAAGAGTACATACTCTTGTGGGATGGACGGAGTACTACAATGTTCGTTGCATATCCAGGAATATTTCTGGCCTGAACTCTAGCAAGAGCAAGAATTGTAGCTAGTGTTGCTACTTTTAAACAAAACATCATCAGAATTTTTTTTTCTGTTGGATACAAGGCTATAAAAGTAACTGAGGGTTCATATAGAGAGTGATAGATCACTGTAGTTCGTTAGTCAATTTTGTCTTAATTCATACAAAATATGTGGGTAGGTATGTATGGAGTGTTGAAAGTTATTTTAAGAATAAATAATGATTTTTTAAGATATTTAAATTTTAGTTACACTCCATTGGTTTGACCCTTTCTAAAGTGTATCCAAGGATTGACTAATATTGATCCAATTGCATTAAATGTTGAATAATTGATCAAGTGTAAGCCCTCATTGTTTAGCCACATAAAAATTGGAACTCGTCGTACGAATAATCAAATTGGACAGTATATAGAAACTTTCCTCAAGTTTGGTGATATTATATTTGTGCATTATGAACGCCTTTTGTGCATAAAAAAAATCTAATATACTTCCTCCGTCCTTCAATAATTATCTACTTTGGTTCCGACACACATGTTTTAAGAAATGTAAATGAAAGTGAGTTGAAAAAGTTAGTGGAATATGAACTCACTTTTGTATATCTATTTTATAATAAAATGTTATAATAAAATGTGAATGAAATGAGTTAATAGAATGTGAGACCTACTTATCATTTATGGTAAAAAGTGAAAATGGACAATTAATAGTGAATAAACGAATCATGAAAGTGGCGAAAATGGACTATTAATAAGGGACTAAGGGACGAAGGGAGAAATATATATTTCAACTATAAAATGTAGGGTTTATTAATAAAATTTTTATTGACAAACCTCCCTTAGTAATTCTTTAGTTTATCGATGGATGCTACTAACTATTTCACTGACATTAAAATAGGTCAAAACATTATTAATCGCTCATGTCCCTAAAAAATTATTACCCACACAGAATAGCAATAGCGGGTGCCATTGGTAAATTGTCACCCCAAAAGTCCATATCTGAAGAGGCTCGCTGGCGGAGTAAGATTGAGGTTAGTGTTACTCATGCCATACATATTAGATTTAATAGTTATTATTATATCTAATAGAAACCAAATTTTACAGCAAAGTGTTGTATGATTATTTTATGAGATTCTCTCTAACCGCTATTTATAATTTATTTTAATGCAGTACGAGTTTTAAAAAATCGTTTAACTTTATAATAGAACGTGAATGTAATGATTTAGTTGAGTGGTGGAATTTGCCTACTTAAAATAGAAGAAATACAAATGAGACTTTAAATCACAGATATCCGAAATTGCAAAATGGAACAAATTTCACAGACGGAGGGAGTCATTAATGATACTTCCTTCGTCCTGTCATAAGTGAGCCACTTCTTTTGGGCACAAATTTAAGGAATTGATATTTAAAGATTTAAAATGGAGAGAGTAAAGTATGTTAAAATGGAGAGAGTAAAGTATGAGAGGGAGAAAAGTAGGTGAGTGAAAAGTAAGAGAGATGATTTTTTACCCAAAAAGAAAATGACTCACTTATGGTGGGACGTCCCAAAAAAGCAAAGTGAGTCACTTATGGTGGGACGAAGGGGGTAGTATATTATATAGTATACTCTAACTATTTCCCAAATTGCAATTTTGGGACATCCATAATTTAAAGTCCCACTTAGTTTTTTCATTTTAGGTAGTGGACTCCACGACCATTGATCTTCTGTGCTTCCTCCACAGCATGGTAAAATATTACATTGAGAGAGCACAACAACCCCTGCTTTGGAGGAAGCAGAGCAGGGGATTCAAGCCCGTACTTCATATCCACTAAATTTTTACACTCACATTCTACTACAAAGCTAATATATAAGAGTGAGACCTACATTTCACTAACTTTTTTCACCATTTTCCTACACATTTCTTAAAACCCGTGTCAAGTCAAATTAAGACTATAATTCGTGGACGGATAGAGTAGTAAATAAATTATAGCCAATATATTATTGATTAAATATTCTCCATGCATTCTGCATTAATTGAGTCGTATTCTTTTTTGGGACATTATAACATAATAGAGTCATTTTTATTTTTGGAAAAAAATACTTTTTTACTTCGTGACTTTATTCTCTCTCTCTCTCTCTCGCTCGTTCGCTCGCATACTTGATTCTATCTTCATCTTTTTTTGGTTATTATCTCTTTATGAGCCGAGTTTTGTGCCTTGGTTACTAACTAGTTTACCGCATTTAAACAGATATTATGCGCAAATTAGTTGTAAAATGTGCAGGAAATAGTTTAAAATCACGCAAGGGGTGCTGAAGGCAAAATAAGTGAAAAAGAGAAAAAGTTCTGCAAACAGGTCAAAAGATTGTTGGGGTTTGGTGCCCCTTGCACAGTGGAAGACTTTTACAAAACAAATAAATTAGATACAGATCTATTTGACCGATTATGCGATTAATCAATTTACATGTTAAACAAATAATTGCATGCTGGAACGCAAATAACTCATGCTTAGAAAAATATAAATCCTAAACATAATTTCTATGGTTTAGAGTTACCGATTTGATTCTCCAAAGAATCGTCGATTGCTCGCGCCTTCTCCACGTGAAGATCTTCAATACTAGACGACGGATCTTCTCTCTGGTTCCCGAACTGTATCTCGATATCAGGATGGGCTGATCTTATCAAAATACTAGGACTCGAATAAAGAAGACAGAAAATTCCTCACAGAGGAGGAGCTGAAATTTTCACGGAGGAGAAAATAACAAGAAAAAATCGTCTCCTTCTGTAGAGAGAAATGATCGAAATTTTCATCATGAATAATAATAATTTCTGTCTCCTTTATTCTCCTATTTATATTAAGTTCCTTTTGGGCCCAGACAGGGATCTATGGAAGGTTTTGGATATGGGCTCGCCTAATTAGCTTTTTACTAATTAAATTGAACCCACAATTTAATACACGCTTATATTGGAATATTACGAACAACCACTACAGAAGTAATATTGAACTCTCTGTTAGGTTTGGTATACTGAAAAGCATGTTTCGAGCAAGTTTCGCTCGAATAGAATCTTGCTTGTATACGTAAAACTCTATAATCCACTTTTAACCCGATTCAGTATTATTCGAGCAGTTTCGCACGAATAGAATCACTATTATTATTACATTGTGTTTGCTTGTGCATTTATAGGATGTTTTATAAACATTTAAATGTATAAGAAGTAAACAAAGTCTAAATCTTTTGCTTAGTAGACCGGTTTACTTCTTATATATTTAAATGTTTATAAAACATCCTATAAATGCACAAGCAAACACAATGTAATAATAATAGTGATTCTATTCGTGCGGAACTGCTCGAATAATACTAAATCGGGTTAAAAATGGATTGTAGAGTTTTACGTATACAAGCAAGATTCTATTCGCGCGAAACTGCTCGAAACATGCTTTTCAGTATACCGAACCTAACAATCTCCCACTTATACTCAAAACATGCTTTCGAGTATACCCGCCGCCAAAAACTCTCCCACTTATACTCAAAGTAGGTCTTTGTACTAGATATATCAAACTACCATTCATTTCACTAAGTGAAAGAAAAATCTGCTTGAGTTTTCTCTGATAATATCTTTTTCATCATAACGTCTTTGCTGCGTACTTGATCTTTAATTAATTTCATCTCCATATGTGATTGCTTAGCTTAATAAACTCGTGTGTCCCTTGAGTTAGCCTTCACTAGAGTAATAAAAAATAATACTCATAGGCATACTTAAACTTACGATTAAAGCTATTAGGAAGATATTCCTAAGGTAAACACATATTCAGAGGATGACTTACTCGAAAACTGATTAGTCATAAAACTAAGACAGTGTAACCAGTGTAACCCCAAGGACATTACATGAGTGACTGGTAAATTAGAATATAGTTACTAGTCTTTCTCGAGCACTAGTGTATATTCATTACCTCAATCAAAATCATTTGTCATGGTTAATATGATATATATACTTGCTATGCAAAAGCACAACAGATATCAAACTTAGTACACATTGTAGCATACATATGGCATCTATCTCCAAAACTAGTCTCATTATTCTTGATCTCACTAAGTGTAAAGCGACACTGGACTAGAGACAAGACAATTTCATCTTGAAAGGTAAAACCTTTGCATGGAAATTCTAATGCTAAAACGTTCCAAGCAATGTATAGATATAAGATTCCTAACAGAATCTCATCATTCTTTCTAGCAATCTTAAAAAGACTTAGATGCTCAGAATGTAATTAGTTTCTCTTTAATCTTTTATCTTAAACTGGGCAGACAACCAGTTTCCTACGCCAGATGTCAATCTTAGTTGTTTGCAACTTTAGTAGATTTCATCATCGTAGAGCACCAATAATACCATATTTAATGCACTTTCAACTTCCTTATGCTTATAGCACTGCTATGGGCAAAAGTCAAATTCCAGATATTTGACAATTTTGATAAAATATATATACTCTGATTTAGATGCTTACCTAAGACCACGAAGGTCTTTATAAGCTTCAAATCATGCGTTTCTTGCCCTTAATTACATATCCATTAGGACGTTCTAGTAGATGATTTCCTCAAGACTTCTATTTATAGAAAGCTATCTTGACAATCATATTACATACATTCTAATTTATGCAAGATCTGATAGACAATAGGATCGAATCAATCCTGGCACAACGACATGCGAGAGGATTGTTCTCTTTGGGTATAACCCATTGTCATTCTCTAGCCTTTTGAGATCCACATTTACACTTGCAAATATACTAGCTCCCACTGACTGACACAGCCTATAGGTAGTATTGCAAGTCTTGTAAAACATGTTGTGTATCTTAGATTGTAGTTTGGAATCTATCACCACCTTTTCAAGGATGAATATCCAAATGAACCAGAACTACATTGTAGTTAAAGGGATTATGTTCAAGTTAATCTAAGACTGAGTCTTACGACACTCTTAGACCCATGAACTTGTTATGTTCCTATGGAACGCTCCCACTACGACATGGTTCTTACAATCTTAGGTACTGAAGTTGATTTTATTAGTGCAAAAGTTTGTAATGGTATGACTTCTTGGTAATGTGGAGAATCCGATATCTCTCTTTTTATTTTGAGAGTTATCACGCTGTTAGGCTTGTAGTTCATCTCTTGATCTTCATACAAGAATTATATCTTTGAAGATTACAGAACTTATTATCTCACATCATTTGGGACAAACCTTAAAACATGCCTCAGTACTCAACTCCAATTTCTTGGACACTTTTCCAACACGTGTTGGAGCAACATTACACCTTGAGATGTGCTAGACTAGAGACGCTCTAGTCCACAACTTGTGTATTGTAGAAGGTATTGATGTTGGTAGTTTCTTTAATGTTTATCCAATCAATGATAATATTTTAATGAGTACAATTCATCACATAATCAAACTTGTCTTAAAAAGACTTCGATTCCTTCTTACATAACTATCCCATTCATTAGATGAATGCTTGGATTCGTTAATGGAGATTAGACTCCCACTGCTGATCATAATCTTTTGCTCGTCTTCTTATGGTGTAAACCATTAAGACTCGCTAGTCTTTCTATGTTGCACTTCTATAAGTATTCTGAATTAAACGATTCAAACTCAGAGTGCATCAAACAGACATTCTCGACTTTCAAGTTATTTAACAAACAAATTGTTAAAATCTTGATAGTTAGGATCAGTTTGAACAATAACTAAGTATTTTCTTGGCCTTAAGACTATGAGCCATAAATACTTTATCATTCAATGATTAAGAAGTTGATGTGTTGTTGAATACTCAACCTTGTCGCATTTATATTATTTTAATACTATGATGCCATAAGCATCAACCATAAAACAATAGTTGAGCATTAATAGCTCTCACTGCAACAAAAACCTAATTGGATTAAGATCTCTTACTTAGAAGTTGCATTGTCATGTAAGTCATTGTCCTTCTATAAAATAGGTCAATCCAACTCACAAAGCATCTTTTCTCGCTTTAAACAAACTTCGATGACAATCCAGGCTCTCCCATTTCCATATCTAATCTTTTGTTCAAATGAACTAGGACTTAAGAAAAATGCAGCCTTTATGAATTCGTCATATATCATGTTATTTTCCTCTAACAGTAACATAACGACTACTATTCTGAAGATTTTCTACTTTTTAGTTAAACCTTCTTGTAGTCATTTCTTGTTACTTTAGGCGATAACTTGTGTCAGAAACTATTTGAGTGATCAAAAGATCCTCAAAACATTCTGTCACTCTAGGATATTCCAATCGAATCATCTTGACAGATTCTATTGATATCCATCTTTCATCGTCATTAACCAAGACTTGTCGAGCTACTTAAAGGAAAATAGCTTGACCTTATTCCTCAAAGAGCATGTCAAGTACATGCATAATGCATTCTCGAACATTCTTTGTGGAATTATGTCGAGGAAATGGAGGACATGAATCATTGAGTATAAACTTCAAGCTTTCAGCGATGAGAATCTTATCCATTTTCGTTTCCGGTCTACATAATTTAGGCATTCGAGTTTACTTCTTTAAGGAACGCAGACAAATATTAAATGACATAATGAAGATTTGGCAAATAAACTTAGTATCACATACTCATGCTCAATACATAATCACAAATAACCACAAAACAATTATGTATCTTACAACAATAAAATTAAAAAATTGTACGCTCCAAAGGAGGTTTATACGCATTAAAATTTTTACAATTTTACTGGTCACAACACTGACGAATAGTCCAGAGACCACAAAACATGGCATGGCCGCCTAATGTTGCCTAAGCACGACCATCAGATTTAGCATTACAGAATTCTATCTCATAAATTCTGATTGAACCCTGAAACTCGTAGTTCCTTAGGATTATTGTCCCCACAAAGTGGGTGGCGATAATATTGGGAACCACTTGCTAGTTCATTCTGTTTATTGTGTGAGAAGTCCGCCCTTATGAACTTACTGTTTCGTAGGATTATTGTCCCCACAAAGTGGGTGGCGATAATATTAGAAACTAGCTTCACAGAATTTGGCAGACCAACCGATGGAGACCGTATACAACACACTTGTAGTAATCATCACTTAGATATTTTGTATGGTTTTTGCATAATTATCACATAAGCAGATAATCCACTTAAAATAGATAGACACCAAATAAACAAATAAATCCATTTAATGCATGGCATTTAAACACAATGGATAATTATCGATAATTATTTAATCTAGTCAAGGGAGAATCAATTAAATAATTAAGTTTTATATTGGATAATAATTATCCAAATTTATTTAGGATTTATCAAGATAGAGTTAACTATCTAAATCCATTTAGGATTATTCAAGATTTTATTTCGATAAAATCAATTCCTACAATTCAAGATAACGTTGATCTAGGATTATCATTATTTAAATCATATTAGGATATTACTAGATAGAAATATTTCCATCGTAATCCTTAAGATAAATAAAATCCAATCAACCAAGATTTATACAAATCTTAATTCTATTTAGAATAGACATCCAGAATATATCAAACATTACTTAGGTTTTCTTAGATAAATAAATTTATCTAAATCTAATTAAATAAGGATTTTCTTATATATCATTAACATCCTAATCTATCTAGGACATAAATCCAAAAGATAAGGATAACTTGGATTAATACTTATTTTAATCCATCTAGGATTTGTCTTAATAGAATTAAATCTATTCAAATCCATAGGATAAAATAAATTAATATTAATGTTTATCCTAATTCATCTAGGATTTATCTTGGAATATATCCATATAAATCCATAGAATAAGATAATATTATATTATGATTATTCAAATCTATCCGAGATTTATCTAGGAACAAATCCATATAAATCTATAAGATAAGAATAAAACATTATATTATGATTATTCAAATCCATCTAGAATTTATCTATGAATAAATTCATATAAACTCATAGGATAAGAATAAAATAATATTAGTATTATCTAAATCCAACTAGGATTCGTCTAGGAATAAATCCATATAAATCCTTAGGATATAGATAAAAATTAGATTGTCATTATCCAAATTTAACTAGAATTCGTCTAGGAATTATATCCCTACAAATCCATAAAACAAGGATAAAATCTATAATTAATCCATGATTTAATACAAAATCCAATCTCATATAATATATAAAATCCACAAGATATATTCAAATCTAATTTCCAAAATAATCTTGAATACTTTCCGAAATTAATTTCAAGGGTTAGGAAACCCTAAACTAAATTTGGAAAGAATCTTGACCGAACCTTACCTAGCTCGGCTGGACTCCCACTGTACCCGCAGCCGCTGCATCTTCTCCGGCGCTGCTGCTGTTGCTGCGTCGTTGCTGGTGCGACGTCGCCTTCCCAGCCGCTATGACAACAGCTTGCTCCAAGCCTGGAAACTGCATGAGAAGGGCTCCCACTCGAGAATCGCCGCTGCTGCCCGCGTGACCATCATCATCAACGTGCTGCTGCTGAGTCGTCGTCGCTACTGCGACGTCGACTTCGCCGCCCCCTCGCTGCGTCTGCTCGCGAGGACGCACCTAATGCTGCGTCGTCTCTACGTTGACAACGCTACTGCGTCATCACCCCCGAGCCGGATCACTGGTGGTCTCCACTGCCGTTCCTGCCGTATCTGCAGCCGCCGGCGATGCACATGTGCAAACCACCGTCCTCGGCCACACGACCTGAATTGATTCATCAATTCACGATGGTGACAAAACGGAATTCAAACAATTGAATTCTTGTCATTACAATCCACATAATATAATATGTATATGTAATTATTCAAGGAAATAATTACACACAATCATTACATAATTAGTTTATACCAATTATCCTCAAAGAATCAATTGATTCATACGGACAATTATTTACGTAAATATGTAAAACCAATTCTTATGTAAAAGATCATGCATTCAAGCAATTCATAACATGAAATTAATCCATATAATCAGAGCTAAAAATTGGCTCTGATAACAATTGTTGGGGTTTGATGCCCCTTGCACAGCAGAAGACTTGTACAAAACAAATAAATCAGATACGGATCTATTTGACCGATTATGCGATTAATCAATTCACATGTTAAACAGATAATTGCATGCTGGAACGCAAATAACTCATGCTTAGAAAAATATAAATCCTAAACATGATTTCTATGGTTTAGAGTTACCGATTTGATTCTCCAAAGAATCGTCGATTGCTCGCGCCTTCTCCACGTGAAGATCTTCAATACTAGACCACAGATCTTCTCTCTGGTTCCCGAACTGTATCTCGATATCAGGGTGGGTTGATCTTATCAAATTACTAGGACTCGAATAAAGAAGACAGAAAATTCCTCATGGAGGAGGAGCTGAAATTTTCACGGAGGAGAGAATAACAAGAAAAAATCGTCTCCTTCTGTAGAGAGAAAGGATCGAAATTTTCATCATGAATAATAATAATTTTTGTCTCCTTTATTCTCCTATTTATATTAAGTTCCTTTTGGGCCCAGACAGGGATCTATGGAAGGTTTTGAATATGGGCTCGCCCAATTAGCTTTTTACTAATTAAATTGAACACAAAATTTAATACAAGCTTATATTGGAATATTACGAGCAGCCACTACAGAATTAATATTGAACTCTCCCCATCCAAATCCGAAATTACAAGTAATCCGGGTTTCCACTTTGTTTATTATTTATTTCTCGTGCTTAAGATATAAATGTCCATTAATTAATTAATGTCTGCTATGAACTTAATTAATTAATATCTTATTAATCCAAGAGTGGACTTAGCAAGAAACACTTATTTATTTTTCATAGAGTAATAAAACTCCAACTGGCCAGTTTTCCGAATAATAAAACCTTGTCCGAGCTCCTCCTGAGGACATTATCAAACGAGACTCATCTCGTGCACGATTCAACATAATAGCAATCCTAGCACCGCTAGATATTAATCACCACTACCCAATATATCAGGATTATTGGGTTGCGAAAAACCCGCACCATTTGATAAGTCAAAGTAGTGCATAATCAATACCGTATGCTCAATGCTAACATATGTAGATTAAGAAATAGTATTTTATCAAGACCTAGTCTTTTAGCAGATAGCATAAAGACACGTCTTGCTGTTAGATCCGTTCAGTGCTATACCACACCAATGTCATCATATTTCAGTAAGGCTTAGAAATATGCGGACTGACATTGCAACCTTTCACGATAGGTAGCCAAAGCCTATCTAGGTTGTGAAATTCTTCTTTCTCTTTTGCAAAGCATTGCATAGATCTGACCGTGTTACCTTAAAGTGGACGACGCCCACAACCGGTCTACTAAGCAAAAGATTTAGACTTTGTTTGCTTCTTTTACATTTAAATGTTTATAAAACATCTTATAAATGCACAAGCAAACACAATGTAATAATAATAGTGATTCTATTCGTGCGGAACTGCTCGAATAATACTGAATCGGGTTAAAAATGGATTGTAGAGTTTTACGTATACAAGCAAGATTCTATTCGCGCGAAACTGCTCAAAACATGTTTTTCAGTATACCAAACCTAACAAAGATCACGTCTAAGAGTTAGAACAAAGGAGTGGGTCGTCTCAGAAATTCCGAAGGGCAGAATCATCAAGTCAAAATAGGAGTAACCCGAGGGATATGGGTCATACCGCCCTATAAATAGAGACATGAACATGAAGGAAGACACCTATCAATCACTCGCAGCTCTCAATAAGGTTTCCTCTCTCTCGAGTGCAAATTATCCAATTGATGTTTATTACTTTATCTCCCCTAGTTAGATATCTCTCTATTACTACTATTTAGTTAAACAAACCTAACTGATAGCTAAGCAATTGAATTATTAAAGTACAAGAATGAACAAAGGAACCATAAGAGCTAGGCAAACAAAAGAAGTTATTGAATTAATCACAAACATCCATTGTAGTGTTCACCAAAATACGGTAAATTTAGCTACTCATGTTCTTCATGAAAACCAAGTCTAAGACTAAGGATTCAATCAAATACTCCCTTCGTCCCAGTCTAAGTGAGACGTATTCCTTTTTGGTACGTCCAAACCTAAGTGAGACGTTTCATTTTTTGGCAACAATCAACTCACTCATCCCCCCTACTTTATCCTCTATATTACTTTATTCTCTCTTTCTCTATCTTACTTTATCATCTCTCCTAGTTTTCTCTCTCTTTCTCTTTCTTACTTTACACTATCTCCCTTACTTTAGTATTGATAATTTAAATCACTAAACACCACTACCTAAATTCTTGTGCCAAAATAGAAAATCTCATATAGACCAGGACAGAGGGAGTACATAAATAAAAGCAAACTAAATACTCCGGTGGAATGATTCTATGGAATAGAAACTTCAATCTTCTGATTTGGAGTCTTTAATCTTCAATTCTCTCTTCAAAGGTGTTCTTGTGGATGTGTAAGGAGCGGTAGGCGGTGGGTTGTAGAATGATATCAAACCCTAGACACTTTTTCTTTTTATCTCTCTTTCTGCACAAAATTCACATAAGTTTGCATGTTTTTCACCCTCCAAGGTGACTTAACGGCACAAAGACACCCGTCCGGGTGAAAGTTTTTGGAATTCTCACGCTTTAAGTTTAACACCCACCAGGGTGGCATGTTTTCCAAGTGACCCGACCGAGTAGAATTTTATGGACAACGCAGTGTTTGTATAACGGCTAAAACTTCTTTTACGAGATTTCGATTGAGGTGTTTAAGACAACCACGCGAAGCTCTTTCGAAGATAAATAGAATAATATGCATTAAGGACTAATTAGACTTCAAAATATACACTAAAATTTTCTCGAACCAAGGCTGCTTCACATCCACATATTTTCTACCTTTTCCACGCATTCTTAACAAAATAATCAAAACACTAACATATTAGAGAAGTAGATATATCAAGTCCAATAAAAGACGAAATTTGCTTAATTTCATACTAAACTACCCTCTAAAACTAAGCAAAATCCAAGTATGTCAACCCCATAATACACTAACACTACTTTCACTATCTTTTTCTCTCTCTCTTACTTTTTTCCTTCTCTCTTACATTACCAACTGCACATTAAAATCTGTGTCATTTATAAGTTTATCTATTTTTTTAGGACGGACGAAGTATTTCTCTAGCCATGGATTTAACCACTAATATATTTGACTAGGCAGATGCATAGTAATTTAGAACTTCATGCATGCATCTATTAGTTTTGAGAAATTAAATAGAATGTATGTATTTGACATATTTAAGAGAAGATTGGGTACTGCATAGAGTAACCTTTTATTTTTAGAGCTACTCAAGTCGTTGTTTATATATTTGAATATCTTATAGTATTTGTTTGAAAAGGGGCATGTATCAGACAACATGTTATTGGACCTGGAACTAAATGTTACTGATAGAAGATGCACACATATCTAGAGACAAATAATCTACCTACAAATATGTTTAGCTCTTTTGATTGGATTAGAAAATTTTAGTATTAGTATTGTTTGTATAGTTTAACTAGAAACTGACTAGCCTTTTGTTTTTTTTAATTAACACCTTCACGGTGGAGGGAGAAGCAGGCCCCTCATCCCCTTTATATCATCATAAACGAAAGGATTACATAAGGACCATCCCAAAAGTGGATTGTCAAACCAAAGCAACAACTATCCACTAAACTATTACAACGAGAACCATCAACAAAGAAAGCAAGAAACTGAATAAAAGCCAATATAAAGCTTCACTCAGCAAACTCAGCAAACAAGAGCCACTCCCCAACTGCAGTCTGCAAACGAAAAATAATCAAAAGCGAAAATTTGGCAATCCCATCTGCTCCAATCTACAAAGCGCCTTCACCCTCGACGGCGCCGTGTTACTATTATATTCAATCTGGATTCCCGACTGCGCTCCAATACCTGCCAGGAAATCCGCCACCTTGTTACCTTCCCTGAAGATGTGAGAAACTTTCCAATCCAGCCCTTGCACCTCCTTCCTTATTCTCGCCATCTCCAAGCACACTTCAGAAGAGCCAAGCTGTTCTGAAGACAACCAGTGTACCACCTGCTCAGCATCAGACTCAATCCATACCCTATTACCATGCCTCTTAGCCAGGACCACCCCGAATCGAAGAGCCAAGACTTCGGCCTCCAACCCAGAACTACAGCCCTCAAACCCTGTAGAGAAAGCAGCCAATATTTCTCCTTCATGGTCCCTAACTACCCCTCCTCCACCTGCTCTTTGCAGCTCATGGGAAAAAGCTCCATCAACATTTAGCTTAATCCAATCGACATCCGGAGGTCTCCACTGCACTCTCCCGACCTTCCTCCTTTTGACCTCCCTAGCCACACCAGTCATCACATCCAGCTGCGGGCTACATTTCCTCCACTGATCAGGGCCTATCAACTTAGACATTACCAGGCTCCTCAAATGTGAAATGACCCTCTTGATCACATTCTCTGCCTCAAACGACTTCTCGCGATGGACGTTTTCATTTCTTTCAAACCATAAAAACCAAAAAATCAGGCAAGGTAAGATGTTACAAAGGTGCTGTCCTGAGCGAAGACCCAAGTGTCTCTGCCACCATATGAACCTCACTTCAATATTCTCCCCTTCCTCTCCGAACGTCGGAACTTGAGGAAACCACCTCGCAAAGTGCTGCCACACTCTCCTGGTCGCCTCCCCCGTTAACAAACAGGTGCATTCTCGATTCTATCTGTGGTCTCTCACAACATCTACATTTTGAAGCTAGGAGTATCCCCCTCCATTGCATCTTAGTATCCACCGGGATCCGGTTAGCCAAAAGACATCACAGGAACATCGAAATCGATTTGCTAATGGCTTTATCCCAGATCAACTCAAAAATCAATCGCTTCCCGGACCTATTTCTTACCAGATCCCATGCCGACGAGGTGGAAAAGTCTCCATTCCCAGAAAGCTTCCACCTGCCCCTGTCTCTAACCCTCCTATCAAAGGGAATTTGCATGATCTTTTCCACCAACTCCCCCGGCAATCCCTCTTCCTCCAGCAACAGCCAGAGCCCCTCCTCATTCCATTGGTCCTCTATCCACATGTCACTCACTTTTAAAGAAGGGAAGGCCGGCCTAGAGGCACAAAGACTGACCAGAGGGAAGTTAAAAACCCAAGCGTCGTACCATAAACTAATTTTCCCATCCCCCAGCACCCAACGAACCTGTGTCCTACAAAGGTCTCCAACCTTGAAAAGCCTTCTCCACATCGGGCTAAACTGGTTAGACCTGTATGCCACCAAGGGAAAGGAAACCGAGCAATACTTTTTAAACATATATTGAGCCCACAGGGAGTCTTGTTCCCTGAACCGCCACCACATCTTGAGACTAAAAGCCTCCACAGAGTCCGCCAAACTGCGAATGCCCAGCCCCCCCTCGTTCGTGGGAAGACAAACCCTCTGCCACTTTATCCAGTGGGTCTTCCGCAGGGAGCTGCAGGATCCCCACAAGAACCGGGCCATCACTTGTTCAATTTTCTTCAAAGCACCCTTTGTGGGATCTAGAACCTGAAAGATGTGGATAGGTAGAGCCTCAAGAACACTTTTTATAAAGGTGAGCCGACCTCCAAAGGACAGGTGCCTGTGGCTCCAGCCGTGGATCTTCGCCGAGATTTTATCCCGAATGAATAAAAAATGGCTTGTTTTTTTTGGACCCCTAAAGATAGGGACCCCAAGATAGGTAAACGGGAGACATCCCTGTTGGAAGCCACTGACTTCCCTCACCTCTGTTGCCCAAGAATAATGTCTTTTATCCAAGTAGAAGCAACTTTTCCCCAAATTAACTTTCTGACCCGAGACCTCCATGTAATGCTCTAGGCAGTCTAACAACTTGCCAATAGACGAACTCTGCGCCTGTGAGAAAATAATAATATCATCCGCATATGCCAGGTGAGAGATCCCCATAGTGTACCTTGCCGTGCGATACATCATTTCTTTACGCCCAAGAATGAGGCGATCTAGGAGCCTCGACAGATAGTCAACAGCAAGTATGAAAAGGGAAGGAGAAATAGGGTCACCTTGTCTCAGACCTCTAGACGATTTAAAGAAGCCAGTCGGGCTCCCATTGATTAACACCGAGAACCAACAAGGAGAGATGCAGTTTTCAATCAAAGTTAACCATTTATCCGAGAACCCCATCTTCCTTAATACTTTGAGCAAAAACGACCACTGGACTCTATCATAAGCTTTCGCCATATCCAGCTTAAGCACCATGTTTGGGGACATCACACCTTTCCAGATTTCATGGAACAACTCCTTAGCTAAAAGGACATTGTCACTAAGCAGACGTCCTTTAATAAAACCGCTTTGATTAGGCGCTGTAATCATAGGCAGAAGGGGAGCCAACCTAGCTGAAAGGATTTTGGAGATGACTTTATTCATAACATTACATAGACTAATTGGTCTATACTCAGCCCAATTAGAAGGATTCTTCTTCTTCGGGATGAGGACAATCAGCGTAGCAGCAATTCCTCTCAGGATAGGAGAACCCGCAAAGAAATCTATGACACCAGCTACCACATCAGCCCCGATGATCCCCCAGCAAGCTTGAAAAAAAAAGGCTGAATACCCATCTGGACCCGCTGCACTTTCTGCATTGATACTAAAGACAGCCTGTTTGACTTCCTCAGCCGAAGGGGCCTTATCTAACAGTTCAAAGTTCACATCAGCAGGGAGGGAAGAGAGAATCTCCAAGTCCGGCTCCCCTAAGCCCCCAGCATCGTCAGAGAGCAGGTTCTCATAAAATTTCACTGCCGAATTCCTGATATCCTCATCCTTCGTGAGAATCTGACCTCCGTCCTCAATCATTAGAATTCTAGACTTGACTCTTTTTTGCTTCACCCAACCTTGAAAGAACCTTGTATTTCTTTCCCCCTCAACGACCCACCTTAAAGCCGCCTTTTGTCGCCAAAAATCCTCTTCCATTTTTAATCTTGAAAGGAATTCGGCTATGGCCTTATTCATCTCAGCCCGCAAAACAGGGGTTGGGTCCTGCTCATATTTCTCAGCAGCTCCCTTGACTTCCATTTCAGCTTGCTTCAACCTTTCACAAACATTGCCAAAGACCACACGATTCCAGATTCTCAAGCTCCTCTTAAGCCGACTTAGTTTAATTTGCACATTCACCATGCCAATCGTCCCTGTCTCCTCCCTCCAGCTTCGTTCAACTTCCAAGAGAAAAAGATGGTGGCGAGCCCACATATTTTGGAACCTGAAAGAAGGAAAAACCCGAGGACCCGGAACTCGGCAAACTGCCAAAAGAGGGCAATGATCAGAGAGAATTCTAGGTAGATTTGTCACCTTAGTAGATTCAAACATATCCGCCCAACCTTCTCCAAGTAAGATTCTATCTAGTCTCTGAAAGGTACTCCCTCTTGCCCACGTAAACTTAGGGCCATCCGCACCCACATCCAGTAGCTGGCAATCACTAATAGCATTGGCAAAATCAAGCATTTCTCTGGTCTTCCTCCCCTGCCTACCCATAGTACCCTGTCTTTCCTCCTCAGATACATAGATGTTGAAATCACCTCCCACCAAGCGGGGTAAGCCATCCAACCTTGCTGCAATCTCGCGTAATTTGCTCCACATTCCCATCCTCCCTTCCTTAGAACACTTACCATAGGCCACTGAAATGAAGAAGGGAGCAGGCAAAGATGGAGAAACATATCTCCCATGGAAGATTTGATCCGAGTTGTCCCAATCATCAACCTCAATACCATCTTCTACAAACACCCAGATCTGCCTGTTGCTGTTAGAACCTTTGAACTGCAAGTCAAAGAACCTACTAAAGAAGTCAGGTCTCGGAGCAATTAAAGGCTCGATGATAGCTAAAATTGAGATTTTATTTTCCTTCACCAATCTCTTGACCGTGCTTTGGGTGCCCGAATTGGCTACACCCCTAGCGTTCCAAATCAGAATGTTAAGCGACATGGGAAACCAAAGATACCGCAAACCCATCACTGAGCTTTCCCTTCTTCACCCCATTCTCCTCTTCCTGCAGCATCAAGTCCAAGGCAGCCCCCCTTTTCTCCACTACTTGGACCAACTGCACCTCCGACTCACCCCCAAGATCATCCTCATCACCCTCTTCATTCTCATCTTCATACGCCTCAGGGTCAAAGTCCCCGTTTGGGAGCAATTTCATATACTGTGGCCGAGACTTGAGGCTTCGAGCAAGAGCCCCAAAAGAATTCTCATCCAGGTCCATAGAAAAAGAAGACAAGGCAGAGAACCTATTTGCAGGAGAGCACAAAGGGGAACTCCCACACCCTCCACCTGCAGGGTCTCCCACACAACTAAGCCCATCTTCTCTAGGCTGTGAGCCTGCCTCAACCACCACTGACTCCTGAGAACCCAAAACCAAGGGCCCTCCACCCCCTTGCCCATCGGGAGAACCACCAAAACCCCCCTGGCCCCAAGCCCCAGCCGGGCGCCCCTGGCCACCCGGGACACCCCAACCCCTCTTCCCATGTTTCCCCCTTCTTCTCCCTTGCTGAAAGTCATCCCCAACCATCTCCCCCTTATCCCTCCCTGAAGCCAGCCCAGCCCCAACATCCACACCAGGCCTCTCCACCCCAGAACCCTCCTGACCACCAATCTCCCCAGAACCCCTCACCTCCTCAGCAGCAACAACCCCTCCCTCCCCCTCCCGAGACCTAAAAATAGCAGGCTTTTCAGGCACCCTTCTTACCGGCTTCTCCCTATTACCATTAGCATAGCACTCCTCACTAGAATGACCAACATGCTTACACTCTTGACAATATAGGGGGATACGATCCCATCTGACTGTCTGTCTAATCTCTCTCCCCTGGATATTTATGATAATCTCTTGCACCTGAGTTTTAAAGATGTCTATCTCAATGCACAACCTAGCAAATGACAATCTAGAACGAGAGATTGTTGCATTATCAACTAGCAAAGGCTCTCCAAGAAGACCTCCAATTGCAAACAAAGCGGACTTCTCAAACAAGTGAATTGGGAGCCCTATCAAGTTGCACCACACCGCCGCAATAGGAGATTCAAAAAACGGGTCAAAATCTGTCGTCCACTTAAACACCCTCATAGGATGTCGATCCACAAACCAAACCGGCATCCCATTGGGCCCACTTAACAGTTTAGCATAATCCTCAATCAAAGTAAACTGCACTAACACATGCTTAGCATTTATATATCTCCAAGTAAACTCACCCTTGAATTTCATGCCCATAAAAGCCCTCTGAATCTGTTGTGACGAGGGGATAGAATGAGAGAATTTTCCCACAATTACAAAGCCTAACTTCTCAGTCAGAAAAGAAGTTTCAGCACTTGAGAATTGGATTGAAGGGAGCCCACAGCATTCACCTAGCACGCCCATTTTCCTGATCTTCTCCGGCTCGAAGCTTACTGGGAGCTTCCCTCCTGTTTGCGCCGCGTCTGGAAAGAAAGGTTTGCGATTTCTAGACCCCGCCAGCTGTTGCCAGTAGCCTTATAGCTCGTCCCTTCTTTGTTTTTAATTACGTTCACCTTGGCCGGGATATCTGTCCCACCCAGACTCGCACTTCCCTCCGCAACTCTATATTTCTCCCTTTCTCTAGCAGATCTAAGGGTGTCCCTGTTCAAGGGGGGGAAATGCTCGAACTCAACCCCAAACGCAACCTCCTTCGGAGTACTCTCCAACATACAATAATCCTCACCCCCCCTTTACCTCATAGACTGAAGCAGGCTGCACACCAACAAAGGCCATCTCCTGTAAAGGCTGAGCAGAAATTAAATCCAGAGCAACATATGAATTCATCCCTTCCGGAATAACAACTGCTTGTACAACAGAGGCAGTGCATCCCTCCCCCGCTCCTTTTAGAAGACTCACTGTGGCACTCTCGGAGGCCAGCTCCGAAGAGGATTGAGCGTTAGCCTCTACAAGAACCAAGTCATCAGAAAAACCAGCAGGTTCCTCCCCCTTCATCTGACGACCACCAACCTCCAAGACTCCTTCATCAAACCCAACTCCAGCAACCGCCTCCCCTTCCCCAGCCGCCAACATAACACAATCAGCCCCCAGGACCCCCTCCGATACACCTTCTCCAGGGCTTCCTTCCGACCCCAAACCACCCAAAGAACCTGCCCCCACCTTTGAGTCCTCCGGAATCCCCACTAACACCCTCGACCCTTTTCCCTCCGTCCTCCTTCTCCCCTTTCCCCTCTTAAAATCATTCGCATCAGAGCTCTTTCCCCCCGAAATCTTCAAAGCCCTACCACGAAGACTCCCTTTCCTCATTTCTGCCATTCTCATGAGCGGAGATTTCGGGCAGGATTTCGTCGCTCGACCTCGCAAGGTCGGAGATCGAGGCAATCTCTTTCTCATCGAGCGTCTGGAACCAGACAAAACCACCTCTCCTTCGCTAGTTAGAGCCGCCAAAATCGGAGCAGAGGCCTCACCGCTCGCCGGGGACTCCTCCGCCATCGGAGCCCCGGACGGGAATACCACCAATTCCGACATCCAGCTCCAAAAACAGCAACCTCCAACAAAAACCCCCAAAACTTCTAATCCCTCACTCACACTGGAATCCCCACCACCCTCCGATGGAGAAGAGCCAAGGACAAGGGAATAAGCCAGAAAATCAGCAGAACAGAAAAAACCTCAGCACCAAATCAAAAGCCCACCGATGGAGCAGAACCGATGAGAAAGAAACCGGCAAACTAAACACTGCGTGTAATTCGCCCCTACACTATGTGTAATCGCACACAGTGAAGGTGAAACCCATCGAGAGAATATTCAATTATTCAATTCCATGAATTTCACCCACCCTGTTCTTAACAGGTTGTAATATCTAACTGACTAGCCTTTTGTGATTGTTTGATTATTGATGAAAATGAAGAGTTTGTTTTCACTAACTAATCTATAAAATGCTTTGGTGATTCTCGATGATTCTTTTAAAGTTAAAACTGGAGTTCACTGTGGTATGGTTGACATAACTGTTGTTATAGAATATATTCCGGGATAAGTCCACTGCACTGTATGTGTTTTTCCTATGAGCAAGTTGTGTGGTGATTACGCGTTTGATGTTGAGATTGAGTTTGTTGATTTCTAAATGTGTCATGTCTTCATACATGGACGTCATTCTTTGACTCTCATTAACTATATATCGATGTCATGTTTCGTTGTGCATTCCAAGACTTCCAGTATCGTTTTAATATCAGTTTGGTAATGTTTGTTTGAGATAATAGTTCCGTTATTTTGATATGTTTCCTTCTATTTGAAAATTCTTTTCGAGTTTTGATATACTATTGATACGCTCGGATTTTGCATGGTTTTGATGCCATTATTTGGTCCGTTTTGAGTGTCAAAGTTGTATTGCATGTCCATTATTTGCATATGTTGTCTATTTTGATATTTTGACGTGTTTTGTGAGAATTGTGCAAAATAGAGCAGAAAAAGGGCATAAAAAGGTGAATTTTCGGAAGCTGAAACTGAAGGGACGCCCAGCAGGCCACTGGAACAAACGCAGCGGTCGCTGCAAACACTCCAGAGGGCTTTGACTCTCTCCAGCGGTCGCTAGAACCTTGCTAGCGACCGCTGGGAAAACACGGCGCACGATAGCTGTGTTCAAATTCAATTTTCCGGTGATTCTGAAGTCCGATCAGGGTGTTCTACATGTCATTCTCTTCTTCTTCTTCGAAATAGCTTCGCGTTGGTACCAAGATCACCTTAATCCGAGTTTTGTGGAGAAAGTTATGGCCGTTATACCAATGTCGCGCAAAGTTGTCAACTGCAGTTTAGGCGGAAATTTAAAGAAGGAAAGAAGACATTATCTTGTGAAGCCAAATCTTTTCCTTCTACTATGGGGAACGGAAATTCCATCTTTCCTATTGCTTGGAGGAGACTTTTTACCAAATTTAAATCCTTCTCAAGCCTATATATCCCTTTGGGTTTTACCAAATTCAAGGGGTTGAAGAAGGAATCAAGAGAAGATCAAGGCTACAAGGATTTCAACCTTTGGGTTTTATTTGCTTTAGTTCTTATTTTTTTTATGACTTCCCTACAATCTATGTTTTTAGCTTATTCTTTCATGTGTAACTAAATTCATAGGATTTTAGGGATGTGTAAGTAATCTACGCTTGTACCGCATGGGCATAAATTATGTGACTCGTTCTATCGAAGTATAAACTGTGCTAGGGTATTGTAGTTGGAATTTGTATAACCATAATTGTGAACGCACATCCCTAGAATTCTCTTATTTCTCATACTTTATCTTTGTGATTTAATTGCAATTAGTTGTTTACTTGCTTTTAATTGTTTTTATTTTTAAAAATCCAAAATTCTCTTGTTTCTCTAGATAGTATTTGACACTCAGTACATAATAGCCAGTTGCAATTATATTCCCAGTTGAATTTGGAAAGAAATACCGACCTTTTAGAGCAAGGATTGACAAGTCTTGTCGCACAAGTGGGGGAATTGGAATACAATATGGGGATTTTGGCCACTGCAATAGGGAGGAAAGAAAAAGAGAAGGAACCAACTGACCCCTCGCCAGCCGCCGATCATATCCAGCGGCCCGCTGCACATTCTCAAAGCGGTCTGCCGGGAACTTCTTCGCCAGCCGAGCCTGATTCAGACACAGATGTTGAGCAGCCACCAGCGGCCGCTGCACCACTTCGCAACGGTCCGCTGCCTGAAAGTCAGTCCCTAGAATCGCAGTTTCCTAGCACTGACACCATGACCATGCCTCCCCATGAAGATGAAGAAGATGAGACGAACAAAACTGTGGTTATTTCTTTCAAACCTTCTCTCTCTATAATGTTAATTCCTTTTATTGCTGACAAATCTGATTTCGGTTAGGATTCACAATTAAGTCATGCATGGAGGAAAAGTTGGAGCAAAACCGAAAAATCCAAGTTCAAGCTAAGAAGTTGTCCAAAATATCTGAGGTACAATTTGTGTGGGTTCAATCTTATGTGTCCATTGTCACATTCTGTGTTTGCAAAATCTTCTTCTGCAAAATCTTATGTTGATTGCTTTCTAGTTTTTGTTAATTTTCTAGGTTAGTTTGTTTTTCCTCCGTAGAGCTGAAGTGTTCCTCCGTAGAACTAAAGCTAGTCGTAGTTTTTATTTTTATTTTTATTTTAAAAAAATATTTATTTTTAAATCTATTTTGGTTTATTTATGTTTTTTTTTATAAAAAAACAAAAAAAAAAATTGGAGCAAGGTCAGCGGTCCGCTGAGTTTTTTTCAGCGGCCCGCCAAGAGAAGAACAGTGAGGACATACCATCCACAACGGTCCGCTAAACTGCAGTCAGCGACCACTAAAGCGTGTCAGACACGAGATTTTCACATAAGGTATGTTTCTTCCTTCCTTCTTTTATTCTCATTTTTTTTCTAACCCTAGCTTCCACTTCTCCCCTCTCTTTAAATTCTTTTTCTCTATATTATTCACACACCCACACTCCAAATTCACATCACTTAATTAAATTCTTTGGATTCCACCAAATTGTTCTTGTGCTCAAGTGTCAACCAACATAAGGTGCTTCTTGTAATTTCTGAGCTTTGATCTTGAATTCTTTCATTGGATGACTTTGTTGTTGGTATATATTTTGGTAGTTTGAATTGGAGTTTGATGGGGGATGATATACTTTTGCTAATTTGTTGTTGAATTTGTGAGTTGGATTTATTGGAATTGATCATTGATGGGTGTGCTTGAATTAGCTTCTTATTGTGGATAAAATTTGAATACCCCGTCTACATTCATGTATATGTTTCTAAAACTTGCTCCTAGTCTACCTAAGTTTACATAGTGTTTAAGTTGATAAGAGAAGATGTTAGGCCATCTTTTCTAGCCTACTTTTTATCCAAAATTTTTGACCCTCTCAAAAATTTCATAATTTTTCCCTTTTGGAGCCAATTTTGAGCCTTTAAGCCTATTCTTTGGAAGCCAAATAAACGGGGACAATTCATTGGGGTTAGTATAGAATTTTATATCTTTTGTAAAGGAATTGGAGAGATAAAGAGTAAAGTATAAAAACTAGCATGCTTGATTGTAGAAAAGTGCAAGTTGAGAAGTAGGAAAATTGAGGAGGGATTAGACTTTGAGCAAGCCTATGGTAAACTTTGCAAGATGCATAATTTGAGTGCTATACACTTAACCTTTATACACTTTGAGAGTGAGAGAAGAATTACTTCCCATCTTTGGAAGTTTGCCACATGTGAGTGCATGAATTCAAGGTGTTCTACAAGTTAGTAATGAAAGTGCGCTAATTGATAAGCTCGGATTTTGCACTATTTTAGGGCCCTTAATTGGGCTGTTTTTAGTGTCTAAACCGCGATTCATGTCCATATTTCATATATTTTATCTATTTTGGTATTTTCACATGTTTTTGTGAGAATTGTGCATATTTGAGCTAAAAAGATAGGAAAAAGTCGAAGATGGAATTTTGGAGCGTGAAAGACGCCCAGCGGCCTGCTGCGTGCGTCGCAGCGACCGCTGGCCCACAACAACCGCTATGCTTGAAGCTATCCGCTTCAGAAAAGTTGTGCTGAAAAGTCCGAAGACGCCCAGCGACCGCTGGGACGTGTGCAGCGACCGCTCGAGAGAATCTCGTAGCCACTGGACTAATTTGCAGCGACCGCTGCAGGACATGCAGCGACCGCTACCCGAATCCGCAGAGGCTTAGGACAGTGCACAGCGACTGCTGGCCAAGGCGCAGCGGTCCGCTGCGAGAGGCGGCACACGAATTTAATCAGATTTTCTCCAGATTTTACCAAGATTAGCCAATCTTTTCCTTTCCTCCATAGGATTCGACTTACTCCCTATATATACCCCCTTAAACCTCTTCATTCAGAGACACCATTACATTCTTTGCTTCACAATTCTAGAGAGAAAATACTTGAGAGTTCATCACTGTGCAAGAGGTTGAAGACGAAGTCAAGTGAAGATCAAGGCTACAGGATTCTACATTTGAGTTTTATCACTCTAGTTCTTATATTTACATTGTTTTCCCTTCAAACTATGTTTTTAGATTATTCTATCATGTGTAACTAAATTCATAGGATTCTAGGAAAGTGTTAGTAACTCTTTTTGGTCTATACGAATTCCGTTTTCTATTTAATATCTGTTTTATTTATACTTCGTTTCTTCCTTAAGTTGTTCCGTAATACTGCATGTTTGAGTGACACATTTGATGCTGATCCGCTATAACTTGCTACATAATCGTGAGAGGAGGTTGGCGAGTTAGATCCACTTAATAGACACTACAATTAGCTTCCCTTAAAACGGCATTGTTAATTGAGAGTGAGGACTTTTCAAGGGTCTTAGGAGCTTCTAGGAGTTACGAATCTAGGATTGACAACCCTAATGTTAGTAATCTACGCTTGTACCGCATGGGCAGAACTTATGTGACTCGTCCTATCGAAGTATAGACTGTGCTAGGGTATTGTAGAAGGAATTTGTATAACCATAATTGTGAACGCACATCCCTGGAATTCTCTTATCTCATTTATTCGACCTCTAGTTTGTGCTGCATTCATCTGTTTTCTGTTTTTAATTCAATTGTTTTCACAAAATTCTCTGGTTCTCCAAATAGTAAAAGAATCTTAGTAGAAGGTAGCCAATTGGTGATCTTATTTCTCGTGCTCGACGACCCGGTACTGACCTTTAGCTATACTAGATCTACCCTGTATACTTGCAGGTATTTTTAGTGCTAATAAATAGTGCATCACTAATAAGCCTTGTTTGATTTGATTGCGTTAACTCATGCTTAATCTATTCTTCCATCTTTTGAGGCAATTACGACGTCTAGTCCTTGTGCATTCCGTGCGTCTATATTTGTGTCTTTATTGTTTTGTTTGAGGACAAACAAATATTCAAGTTTGGGGGAGTTGATACGGTCCGATTTTGCACGGTTTTAAGGCTATTATTTGGTCCATATTAGTTAGAGGAATCCACTGTTTCATTACTCCGAGGAGCCCAAACAATCTTTATTGCTTTATGGTTAAGTTTCCGTAGTTTTAACTTGTGGTGTTTGGTTCGCATTTGACATGGATCGTATTTAGTTTCTTGTTTGAACATCTTATGCTTGAAGATCTCATTGTGAAATAAAGTTGATGTTTGTTTACTTTCGGATTTTAGTTATGATCTTATTTCTTTTTGCCTAGTCAGTTAGATCTAGTGATTTCACGTTGGTTTCTATTAATTGCAAGTTTTGATTTATCTCGTAGGTTAGATCTGTTTATTTTGCGCGATTTTCACAAAATATTTGGTCGTTAAAGACTTCACGAAGATGTATGGAACTCGATGTTGCTTGATTTCTGTTACCTTGCATGCTTGGCAGCCTGCGTAAATTAGGATTTGCATGTTTATTCGCTTTAATTTTAACTTTGATTTCCATATTTGAATGTTAGTAATTTCAATTTAAGCTTTGTGAATGGAGTCTTCCTTTTCTCTACCTTTGCATTACTTGGTAAGGAAGACAATTCCACTGTCTGATTTTGGAACCACTTTATGATTTTAGCAATCTTTTACCTTTTATCCTTTTACCTTTCCAGCTTTTTTCTGCTAATCTAGTAGTTAGTCGGCTTGTGCAAATTGATATTCTCTATAGCTTTGTCTGTCCATTTATAGTAATTCCTCACTTTTAACATGCACCACAACAGTCCAGTACTCATGTTTACGTACACAATCATGTCCTGATATAATAGTAGCTCACTGGTCAGAATAGTATAGGTCTCTCTTCTGTTTTACATCTAGATTAAACTCAACCCAAGCGTGGTAGCAAACCAACCCTTCTAGAATGTCGTCACAATCGTATTACGCATATATCCATCTTTGTGGGATTTGACCATTTACACCACTATACTAGCCAGTAGAAGCGAGTTGAGGTTTTGATAACAACTAAGCATTAGACGACTGTCAACCTTCATCATTTCTTCTAGCATAACTTGCGGCGGAAATGCCTAAGCTCAGAGCTGGAATAATTAGGGAACATGCGACAGTGATTCTAGAGCTAAGGCCAGCAATGTATACAGATACAAGCGAACAAGCACCGGCGTGACATTAGTTTTGATGTAGGGGACTAGTGCTCCTAAAAGTCCAACAATACTATTAGTATTAGGTTGCTCGACCGTTTCTGTGAAGCTTAGCTGGTCTTATTACATACCAATCAATTCAAGGTGATTGAACGAATAGGTCACGTCGCATACCGGCTATAATTACCAACAAGAAGCAAGATCTACGACGTATTCCATGATAGCTTGCTACGACCTTTTACATAAGGCTCAACTCACGCACCAAGAGCACCCAACCCAATTTGTTTAGAGTCGGGCGGTTGTAAAGCTGAGCGTGATTTTGGCGAGGTGAAGGGTGATGGTCGAAGGCCAACCTCAAGACCAATCGTTGATTAAGTGGAAGAACAAGAGTAAGCGACTTGGGAGTCAATTTAGGAGATAATGATCATATTTCCAGCGCTTCTCGTGGACAAGGAACATGTTAACCCCGGGGAAGTTAATACGAATCCCACACCATTAGCCGGAAAATGAGATGACGTACCACATCAAGAGAGTGAAGGAGAAAATGGGGGAGACCAAGAAGTGGAGCTGGGCACTGTGACGACGACATCCTCAGTGCCGGAAGAGCTGATAGCTATGTGGGCGCGTTGCCTAATCCAAGGGAGGATTGCGTCTAAAGGACAAGGACCGTTTATTCTGATTAGTTTATAATTGTTTTCTCTAATTTTAATTAAAGTTGAGTCGGGACTAAAACCCCATCCGGATTTTCTTTACTGTTCTTTTCCGGATCAATTAGGAAGTTGAACCGTTAGGATAGGTTTTAAATATGTCTTTTTGTCACACTATTTTCTAAGAAATCTAATACTCCCTCCATCCCACTTTAGGATACCAGTTGTCAAGTTTTGGATGTCCAACTTTAGAGTCCCGGTTGGAAATTTCATAAATGGTAATAGGCCTCACATTCTTATTATATTTTTTCACTCACATTTTATTATAAAACTAATAAATAAAAGTAAGAGTCACGGTTAGAATATTCCATAAATGGTAATAGGCCTCACATTCTACTAATCTTATTCCACTATCTCTTTTCATCTACTTTTTTTACATTTCTTAAAACTCGTGTCATACTCAACTGAGACACCTAAAGTGGGACGGAGGGAACATTATTAAAATCCTTATCCAAGTTTCTTTAATTCTCTCACCGGTCAAGGGTATTTGACACTAAGCCCTATTTCCCTTATTCCATCTTTGTGAAATTGATCTTGAGTGGACCGAGTGGTAAGGGAAAAAGATGAGTTTGTCTAAACAAACATAATAATGTGCCTAAAACTAGAGATGAACGGTAGAGTAGTTGATTCACGTCCAAAACTACTCCATTCGTCCCACTTTAGGAGTCCGGTCACTTTTGCACATCTATTTTGTAAAAATCATAATAAATAGTTAAAGTGGAGAAATGGTAAATAAAAGAGAAAATAATATAGACAAGACGCTTCTCTACATTATTCTCTCTCTTACTTTTCCATTTCTCCACTCTAACTATTTATTATGATTTTTACAAAATAGATGTGCAAAAGTGACCGGACTCCTAAAGTGGGACGGAGAGAGTATCAAATTAATATTTGCATGTATAGGCTTAATGCTTCTAGAAATTAAAGACGATAAATTAACTGGTCACAGCAAAAGTCAGATTTAAAAAACATGGTGAGAATTGAAGTAAATGCAAAAATATTACTCTAACAACCAAAGACTTTACCTACCGCCTGCATGGATGTCAACTTTGCTACATAAATTACATTACCAAATCATACTAATTAAATTTCCCGTTTAAACTAATATCACAAACAGTACAATGTAACTACTAAACTACTTCATTTCATCTATTTTATTCGACTATGAGCTAACATAAACACGGAGATTAATTCTAATAATTAGCTTAATTTATAGCCATTACAAACCCAACCACATTTTAACTAGATGCGTCAAAACGGATAGCGAATATCAGGTAATTCTCAATCCTCTCAAAATACTTAACAAGTTTCTATTTGCCCCAAAAAATTTCAAATAAATTAAAATCCCGATTATCCCTCTAGAGACAAAAAAGCAAAAGAATAACTCCTATTGTTTTTTTTTTTAATTCGAACAGTTTCACCCTGTTAAAACCAATTACCCTTCTCACCCCGTTGGATTAAGAGGTGAGCAGTACCCTCCAGGCTTCTATTACTCTTGTGAAGTCTGTGACTGCAATGTGTGATTTCCTAGATTTAGCTAGATTTAATTAAAAATTGTTAACTTGAAAATATTTTTTGCAATTGAAAACGAAATACAAATAAAAATTATGGAACGAACCAGATAGAGCTATTTTTCCATGTTTTAAAAGTGACAGGCCTTACTTCTCGCCGGAAATTTCAGCTAATTACCACAGAATTTTAAAAATAAAATTAGACATTATTGAAATTATTAACGAATGGTGTTCATTATAATTTTCAAAATTGTCCTTTATTTATATTTCTTTTTAATAATCCCCAACTTGGGAAAAAAAAGTTCGATTTGTGCACCCTTATTACATAATTCGATAGGTGGCTTATATGTGGGGTTCTTACAAAGTAACTTGGCTCATGAAGATATAAAAGAATTCAGTACTGTAGTCTATAAAAGTTCAAATAATACACAATCAAACTATCATTTTTATATATGAAAGCTAGTCCTATATGAATTTGAACTTTTGTACATCGCACCTCATTTATTTTATTGATTTTGTACAATACAAATAAAATTACAGAAACATAGATTAACCTATTTATATAGTTTGGTAGACGTTATCACACAAACTAAAACATTAAAACATGTGAGCTAATCCAACATGAATTTGAACTTTTGTACATCAAACCTCATTTATTTTATTGGTTTTGTACATTACAAATAAAATTGCAGAAACATGAATTAAACTATATATCAAGTCTATAAAAGTTCACATAATACACAATCAAACTATCATTTTAAAAATATGAGAGCTAGTCCAACATGAATCTGAACTTTTGTACATCACACCTCATTTATTTTATTGGTTTTGTACATTATAAATAAAATTATATTAACCTATTTATATAATTTGGTCGAAATTATCACATAAACAAAATCTTTAAAATATGAGAGATAGTCCAACATGAATTTGAACTTTTGTACATCACACCTCATTTATTTTATTGGTTTTGTACATTACAAATAAAATAATAGAAACATTGGTTAACCCATTTATATAATTTGGTAGACATTATCACACAAACTAAAACATTAAAATATGAGAGCTAGTCCAACATGAATTTGAACTTTTGTACATCACACCTCATTTATTATTTATTTTAGAGTAAGGGCCCAAAAATGGTCCTAAACATACGACGATTTTATGATTTTGGTCCAAAATATTATCTTTTGAATTTATTTGATCCAACACAATTGAAAACGGGCCACATTTTAGTCCTTTTTGGATGGCGTAGTTAAAAAGTGACGGTAAACGTCATTTTAGTCAAAATAATTATTTTCAAAAAATAGTATATATTCTAATCTAATCAATTAAAGATTTAGGACCCGTTTGTTAAGAAATATGGGATATGAGAAGATATGTAAAATAAGATAATATTACGGGCTTCATGTCAAGATGTAAAGATAAGATTTTTATTCGTTGTTGTTTGATAGAAAAGAAATTATTTAAATTTGTATAGTATGTTAAATAACATGGCTTAACTTGATAAATTGGTGGGTTACATGAACATGGATAAAGTTATAATTTTGGTAAGATTGGAGAGGGCCCTTGTCTTATATTGGGTTTTGAGTTAAGCTTAACTATGATATTAAACAATTAGAAATTTTCATATATAATTCTCTATCTTGATATTACTAACTTATCAAACACGACCATAAAGTGAAACTATATCGGCAGACCATCTCCTTGCTTATTCTTTTTGAGATTGAAACAATTCATAAATCTTATGTCGTCGTTCTACGCCCAAGATCTCCAGCTCCACCACCACCAATCGTTCCAGCATCACCACCACCCCAACCCGGACGACGACGACAACAACAACAACTCTGTTAACCTGTGCCAACTCACCGATGACAAAGCTGAGAAAAATGCTCAGGTGAGTGTGGAATCATGTGTTGGTCAATCTCTAAATGAAGTCAAGGCCAAGTCTGATCCTAGCATGCCACATTGTCAAGTATTCCTAGCTGAAAAGATGTGCTACTGAAATGAGCAACCAATTTGGTTAAGAGCTAACTCAAGAGACAGATCATTGTGTGCTTGTATCTTTTTCTCTTTCTTGTTGGTTATTTGCAGAATATTGTTAGGAGTACGTGTCTCTATTCTAGTATCTTCTGAGCATTGCTATATATAGCAATGAGCTACTTTGTATGCCCAGGGTTTTCAGAGATACTACTTCACAATCCAAAAATGCAATGTATACAAGTTTTGAGCTTTCTCTCTTATGCTGTATTCATGCTTCTGCTAATTACCTTTTATGGTATCAGAGCCTAGGTTAATCCTAGGTTCTGTAGCCTCTTTCCTTTTCTCTTTGCATTGTTGTTCCTTTCCTGAAAAAAATGGCTGAAGGGTCTTCAACCACTGATAGAAGTGGTGCTGATTCAGTCCAAAATACTATCCCTTTTTTATCCCAAAGCCATCCCACTACCATCAAGCTCAATGGTTCCAATTTTCTTGTTTTGAAGCAGCAAATACTGACCATTATTCTTGGTTATGAGCTTGACTCATATCTGATGGATGATCAGGTCATTCCCCCCAAAATGATTCAAGGAGCAGATGGTTCATCCAGGCCAAATCCAGCCTTTCTTGCTTGGCGCAGACAAGATCAACTGCTAGCCAGCTGGATCCAGTCCTCTCTCACTGAGAACATCATGGTTCTCATTGTTGGTATGGATACCACTCATCAGATTTGGAAAGCTCTGGAGACGAACTTTGCCAACCAGTCCAGAGCCAAGGTTATGCAACACAAATCTCAGTTGCAGGCCATCAAGAAAGACACTCCTTCCATGAGTGATTATCTCAGCAAAGTAAAGAGTATTTGTGATGTTCTTGCGGCCTCTGGTTGCCGTGTATCTGAAGAAGATCAGATTCTTTACATTCTCGGTGGTCTTCCTCGTGATTATGATCCCGTTATGGTCACTATCACTGCTAAAACAGACATTTGCAGTGTCCAGGATGCTTCTGCTTTACTTTTGACCTTTGAAGCTCGGTTTCCAAGGTCAATGTTGATGGCTCTGCTCCCTCAGCAAACTTAGCTCACACTTCTTCTGGAATGAGAAGGAATTCCTACTCTCAACAACCAAGGAGTGATGGTGGTCGAGGCACTGGCTTTAATGGCTTTAGAGGCCGAGGCAGACACTTTAAGGGAAGAGGTCGTCTTATTTGCCAACTATGTCAAAAGCCTGGGCACACTTCTGAAAGATGTTGGCATCGCTTTGAGCAGTCCTTCATGCTACAACAAAATGCTCAGCTCAGGTCTCCTTCTCAGCAACCACAACAACCTCACCTACCTAGCTCATTGCCTCCATCAGTCAATGTTGCTCACACCAAAGGAGCTTCCAGCCATTACTCCCCATCTGAGTTCAGAAGAGCTTCCAGCCATTACTCTCCATCCGAATTCAATAATGACACTTCATCATCTTGGTATCCAGATTCAGGGGCCACACATCACATCTCTAACGATCTTGCTAATCTCAACACTGCCTCTGAGTTTAATGGAGGTACTGCACTTCACCTTGGTGATAATTCTGGAATTAAAATTGCTCATGTTGGTTCTTCAACTGTGTATAGTCCCTCTCATACCTCATCTTCTCGCCTTTTCTTTCTCAAAAATCTCCTGCATGTGCCTGATATTTCCAAAAATCTTCTTAGTGTCTCTCATTTTGCTAAGGATAATTATGTATTTTTTAAGTTTCATCCCATCTTTTGCCTTGTGAAAGACCAGGAATCCAAGTCATCTTACGGGGCACCCTTGAAAATGGTCTCTACAAATTCCTCTTTCACAATTCTGGTCCCACTCTTTCTCATTCAATCAAGGCTACTTCAGTCAAGGGCTCCTCGTCCACTTTCTGCTCAGCCAATTTGCCTTTTAGTTTTAGCACCTCTTGTAATATTTCCTCTAGTCTAGATCTTTGGCATAGAAGACTTGGGCATTGTGCCTATCCTACTGTAAAGAAGATCTTGCTAAAGTGAATTATTTCTCATGAATCAATGAAAACTGACAACCTTTGTCACTCTTGCTATGTTTCCAAAAGCCAAAAACTGCCTTACTCACCATCTATCACCACTTGCTCTTCACCTCTGGAAATTGTTCACTCTGATTTATGGGGTCCAGCTCCTATAACATCAAGAAATGGTTTTAGATACTATGTTAACTTCATTGATCAATTTAGTCGTTTGAGGCACTTTTTATTAGCACTAAATAAACCTGCAAGTATACAGAGTATATATAGTATAGCTAAAGGTTAGTACCGGATATCGAACACGGGGAAGACGAACACAAAGTGTCTATCCTCTACTAAGACTCAAATACTATCTGGAAAAACAATTGGGTTTTGAAAACTTTTAAAAAACTAAAAAACAATAAGAGCATAGATCAACTAAAAGCAGATAAATCAAGAGGAAGACAATAGAGATAAGGGAATCCCAGGGATGTGTGTTCACAGTTATGGTTATACAAAATTCCAACTACAATACCCTAGCACAGTTTATACTTTGAAAGGACGAGTCACTTAGCTTATGCTCATGCGATACAAATGTTGATTACAAGATTAGGGTTGTCAATCCTAACACGTAACTCCAAAAAGCTCTTAAGACCCTTGAAAAGTCCTCACTCTCAATTAACAGTGCCGTTTTAAGGGAAGCTAACTGTAGTGTCTACTAAGTGAATCTAACTCGCTAGAACTCTGTCACAGTTATGAAGCAAGTTATATTAAATCATACACGATTGTGTCACTCAATCATGCAGCATCAAAACTACTTAGGGAAGAAACAAAGTAAAAACAAAACGGATATTAAATAGAAAAAGGAATTTGTATAACCAAAGTCGTTACTAACACATCCCTAGAATCCTATGAGTTTAGTTACACATAATTGAAACTAAAGCAAATAAAACCCGTAGGTTGAATCCTTGTCGTTCTTGATGTTCTTGAAATCCTTCTCTAACTCCTTGCACCAATGAAGTACTCTAGGCCTTGATCTCTATGAAGTATTTTGCAATTAGAAGTTCTCTCTTTTTGATGAAGCTTGAGGCCTTATTTATAGGGAAAAGCCATGCCTTGTTGTAGAAGGAAAAAAATCTCCAAAATATTGTAAAACTGGGCGCAAATCTAGGGCTTCTCGGATTCGCCGCCTTTTTTCGGCGGGTCGCCGCGTTGGAGTCCAGAGAGTCTGTTCTCTCGCGGCGGACCGCCGCACATCTTCCGGCGGTCGCCGGACGAGACTTCTCTTCCAAGAACATTTTTCCGAGGAGGACCGCTACATTGATCTGCCCGCCGGGCGCCAGCGGTCGCCGCACACATCCGCGGCGGTCGCCAGTCGCCGTCTGACTCCAGATTCCCAAACTTGGCGTTTTGGCTCCCTTTTTCGGCTCATTTATGCACATTTCTCACAAAACACGTCAAAATACCAAAATAGACAAAATATGCAAATAATGGACGTGTAGAGTGACTTTGACATAAAAAACAGACCAAATAATGGCCTTAAACAGTGCAAAATCCGAGCGTATCATCGTTTCACTTGGTTTTACTTGCTCAAAACTAAGGATGAGCTCACTACTGTTTTTTAAGCATTTCAAATCCTCTGTTGAAACTCAGTTTGGCTCAAAGATCAAATCCCTTCAAAGTGACTGGGGTGGTGAGTATAGAGGTCTCACTTCCTATCTTGATGTAGCAGACATCCACCATCGTGTCTCAACAAAATGGCATGGCTGAGAGAAAGCATAGACACATCGTTGAGATGGGTCTTGCTCTTCTTGATCAGTCTAGCCTCCCCTCCTCCTTTTGGGACGATGCTTTTGCCACGGCTGTGTACTTAATAAATAGACTTCCATCTCCTATTATCAGAAACTCATCTCCTTATGAAAAGCTCTATAAATATTTGCCTAATTATCTTGATTTAAGAACTTTTGGCTGCTTATGTTATCCGCATCTTAGGCCTTTCAATAAGTCTAAGCTAGATTTCAGATCTGAGCATGCCACGTTCTTGGGATATAGCTCATCTCACAAAGGCTATAAAGCTTTGCTCAACAATGGTAAAGTCATAATCACACGAGACATCATCTTTGATGAATCTGTTTTTCCCCACAAATCAGTCCCTCTTTCTCCTCATTCCCAAGTCATATCTCCTGCTCCACAGGTTCCTCACTCTGCTCCTCAAATTCCCCAATCAATATTCCCCCCTCCTCCACCGCATGATACTGACATGGTTGTTCATCATCATATTGAACTAACTCCTCAGAATCCCACATCTTCTACTGATTCAACTCCTCCGAATCCCACTATTTCTACTGATACAACCTCTGCTACTTCTTCCCCTTCTATTCCAGTTATTTCTCCTTTATCTACTCCTACCTCTGCTGCCCCTGCTCCAACCAGGCAGCATCACATGATAACTCGGGCTCAACGAGACATCTATAAACCAAAAGCTTATGTTGTTAAAACCAAGTCCGAATCATCCTCTAAGCCTGATGAACTTCATCTTGTCATCCCTCATTCTGCTAAATTTGCAATTGCTATTCCAGTATGGAGATGTGCTATGACTGATGAATTTCTTTCCCTATTGAGAAATTAAACCTGGATTCTCACTTATCTTCCACCCGGAAAAAATCTTATTGGTTGCACTTGGGTTTTCCGCATAAAGAAACATGTTGATGGTTCAGTGGCTAGGCATAAGGCCAGATTAGTTGCTCAAGGCTTCTCACAAGAGGCCGGCTTTGATTTTAATGAAACTTTCAGCCCCGTGGTGAAGCCCAACACTGTCTGAATCATGCTTAGTATTGCTATCTCTATTGGATGGCCTATTCGGCATTTAGATGTCAACAATGCCTTCCTCAATGGGGATCTTAAAGAGGAGATATACATGCATCAACCTCCTGGTTTTGAACAAGGCCCTCCCGGCATGGTTTGCAAGCTGTCTAAGGCCTTGTACGGCCTAAAGCAGGCTTCACGAGCCTGGTTTATAACAATTCGATCTGCTCTTCTCAAGCTAGGCAGATACGTCATTGTTCTTTCTGAACTCCAAATTTGAAACCATCTACTTGTTATTGTATGTAGACGATATGCTTATCACTGGGAATTCCTCATCCGGCATTCAACATGTTATTAATCAACTCCATGGTCAATTTGCTCTGAAAGATCTTGGAGAGGTTAAGCACTTCCTCGATATCGAAGTCTCCAGAACTACTCAAGGGCTTCACCTATCTCAAGCTGCATACATAAAGGAACTCCTTCAGAAAGTGAAAATGGGTGATGCCAACTCCTCTCCCACTCCTATGGTTTCTGACCTCAAGCTGAGTAAATCTGAGGGTGAGCCTACTATTGATGGTAAATTATACCGTAGTGTAGTTGGGGCTCTTCAATATGCTACAATCACAAGACCAGAATTGAGTTATTCGGTCAACAAGGTAAACCAATTCATGTCTTGTCCTTTAGACACTCACTGGAAAGCTGTTAAGCGAATTCTTCGCTACTTAGCTGGATCTACTGATTATGGAATTCACATCAGTGCTTCTTCTTCCAATCTATCCGGATTTTCAGATTCCGATTGGGCCTCTGACATAGATGATCGACGCTGCACGACAGGATATTGTGTGTAATATGGTGAGAATCTTGTTTCTTGGTGTGCTAAAAAATAGAAGATTGTTTCACGGTCTAGCACCGAGGCAGAATACCGAGGCTTGGCCCATCTCGTCTCTGAAATCACCTGGATTCAGTCACTTTTGTCTGAAATTGGCAGGCTACCAAAGTCTCCACCTATTGTTTGGGTTGACAACCTAAGCACTATTGCATTGGCTTTTAATCCTGTACTTCATTCTTGCACCAAACATATCGAGTTGGACCTTCATTTCGTTCGTGATAAGGTGGCTGCATGTTCCTTCTCTTGACCAAGTTGCAGATATTCTAACCAAACCGCTGAGCTAGCAATTCTTCGCGAGGCTTCGTAACAAGCTCCGTGTTTGTTCCCTGGCCTCCCTCGAATTGAAGGGAGGTGTTAACCTGTGCCAACTCACCGATGACAAAGCTGAGAAAAATGCTCAGGTGAGTGTGGAATCATGTGTTGGTCAATCTCTAAATGAAGTCAAGGCCAAGTCTGATCCTAGCATGCCACGTTGTCAAGTTATTCCTAGCTAGAAAGATGTGCTACTGAAAGGAGCAACCAAGTTTTGAGCTTTCTCTCTTATGCTTTATTCATGCTTCTGCTAATTACCTTTTACCTAAGCCTAATGTGCGACTGTGACGAGAGCTACAGCGGCGGCATGAGAGAAAGGCTGCGAGGTGTCGCGGCGGCCGCCCCCTCATCGATTGGATCGGAAAATCAACTTTTCCAATGAGAATTCAGCCTATTGATTGGATCCATAGCGACGCCGTGAAGCCACCAGTGTTTAAGTCTCAGCTTAAGTAGTTGTTTGACCGTCCGTTCACCAACGTCCTCCGTATTTCGTCCGAGCTCGGTCTGTTTGGATAAAATGGTTGAGAATTTCATGGAGGATAACAACGAGGTGTCCTCCGCCGCCGTGAAATGCGCTTGCAATCGCTGCAATTGCTTCAACGGCATTAGCACTTATAGCTCCGACGACGAGCTCGATTTCTTCTCTGATTTAATTTCTACTAATTCCTCCTTAAGCGACCCATCGGATACTCTCTGCTACAGATTATCCGATAACAATTTTAGCTAATTCCTCCTCCAGTGCCATTTTAATTGTTTTGATTAGAATTTTAATATTTTTCAAAAATAATTATGTTGCTAAACTGATGTTGACTGTCACTTTTCACGGTCCTTTCCAAAAAGGACTAAATATAGCCTCTTTTTCGTTTGTACGGAACGAATAATTGAAAAGATAATGTTTTAGACCAAAATCATAAAATTGTCATATGTTTAGGACTACTTCTAGCCCTTACTCTTTATTTCATTGGTTTTGTACATTACAAATAAAATTACATAAACATGAATCAAACTATATATCAAGTCTATAAAAGTTCACATAATACACAATCAAACTATCATTTTTAAATATGAGATCGAGCTAGTCCAACATGAATTTGAACTTTTGTACATCACACCTCATTTTTTTTATTGGTTTTGTACATTATAAATAAAATTATAGAAACATTGATTAACTTATTTATATAATTTGGTAGACATTATCACACAAACTAAAACTCGAAAATATGGTCTTCACGCAGAGGTAATTTCTTGAAGCAGGGACGATATACTAGAACGGGGACCCGGAGGTGGCCTAGGTGGTGGAGGTGACGGTAACGGTGGTCGGAAAACATTATTCGCTATACCTGACTCTGTGGAGCCATCGCCATCTAGCCCTTTACAAGAGCCCTTTCTCACAATGCCAACAAACCCTAAAATCTGACTATAAGTTACTCCATTGATACTCAGATGATCAGCTGAGAAAATTTAAAAAAAATTAACTTGATCAGTATTATTAATTTACATGCTTTAAAAAGAAACGTAACTTAAAACAATACTCTTCGCTTTAACATAAAATTTATAGATAAATAAACTAAAGATGATATAACACAAATTTAGATCATTTTTATTTTAAATCTCAAGACAGATGAATCATCTGTCCTATCAAACTGCTCCTTAGATGATCAGATTAATATATTACCTGGAATATTTCTGGCATGGATTCCAGAAATTGAGATGAAGATTGTTACCATTGCTATTACTCTCAAGGCAGGCATCATCGTACTAGGTCGTTGGATTAATTCCTTACGAGGTATAGCTATATATATATATATATTGGCAGTAATTAGATTTTATACTAATATGATTAATGTGTTAGGTTGGTTTGGTATTTATATAATAACAATATTAGATGGACGACATCGACAGTTGATACAATAATGGGAGGGTTATATTTAGGTAATTTGTGTTTAATTATCCATCTGAAAAAATTATGTTTAGTTATTGTGCTGTTTTTTGGCATGGAATTAATTCATTAGGAGCGGGATTTTAGTTGGTATACTGCATATATATATATATATATATATATATTGGTGGGGTTTGGTTTCCAAAATAAAATAAGAGCAAAATATAATCTAGGATTGAGTTGTGAGATTATTTTAGTCATAGGGGGTTAGCTGTGACGAATTAACTCATGATTATCCATCTAGGATTGAGTTATGGAGTTGAATCTCATAAACCAAACGCACTACAAATTTAATTCCGGAGACATTCTTGCAAACAAGTTATCGATCAGGGACATTGATAGTTTCTTATAATACATGACTATGGTGGCTGATACATAATTAAATTGAAATTTGGTTCTTAAATACCCATTCTTGTTACAGAAAATGACAACCAACCCACTCCCAAAAAATAAATGAAATCACTTAGAGTGTTAATTATTTAAAAGACTAATATACACTTTTCCTCAGATGCTGCGACACTAGTTAGTTGTGTTATTGTGTAGGCGAATCAAATTATTAGGATTAAGGAGAAAAAAAGACGAATAGTATATATTTTATATATATATATTTAATAATTTACTCCACACTAAACACGCGTATTAAAATGGAGCAAGTTGGAATAATAGGACAAAAATCGAATCTAGTCTTCTTGCTACTCAAGCTTCAAAATATAAATATGAAACAAGACTCTTTCAGAAATTAATAGTCTTTGGGGTTGGTGACCATTCGCAATTTTGCACCCGAGTTTTAATTGTATTTGTGTTTATGTGTTGTTTTGATTAAGTGTTTCCTCATGTTTAATTTTCTATATCATAACTGGTTTGAGGGCAGTTTAAATTTATGGTAAAAATCAGGGAAATCACAAATGGTTTATTTTTATTTAATTGTTAAAGGTTGCTTGGACAATCATCAAGTGGTAAAACTGTAAAAGTAACTAAGTGAGTGTATTGTTTGGCGATAGCCCTACATAAAACACAATTAGCTTAATTTTTTTATTATATAATTCCAAGATTGATAATTCATTTACCCTATTAAAGTTCAGGCGTAATTAAATCGAGTTGAAGGTTTATTTATATCGGGCAGAGCCATAGCTTTATTTTCGGAATACTTCGAGGCTCATGAGCTTTTATCGAACAAAGATCTGAATTGCTCGATTCATTCACAATCCTAGTTATAATTGCCTTGAACCTGATGAATTTCACAACTTCTATAAAGAATTGTTTTCTTGCTATTAATAGATTATATATTAGTACTATAATAACGTGTGTTTAGTTTAATTTATAAGAATAAAAACTGCACTTCCTACGTCCACGATGAATTGAGCCCGTTTGACTCGGTTCGTAAGAATATAGTGGAAAATAAATTGAAAAAATTAGCGGAATGTGATTTCTACTATTATATACTCCCTCCGCCCATCAAAAATAAGGGTTATGATGTGTAGGGTTAGTATTTATTCAAAACTTTTCATTTTTAGACTTAGTCTAATTTTGGTAAAACTAGTCTTTTATTGTGGACAGAGGGAGTGTTAGTTTTATACTCTCTTTATCCCACAATAAGTGTATCACTTTGACCCGGTCTGAGTTTTAAAAATGTAATAGAAAGTGGTTTAAAAAGTTATTCAAGCGTGGGTCTTACTTTTTATATACTACCTCCGCACCTCAAAAATAGACATAGTATTTAACTGTTTAAAACTTTTCACATTCCAAAATGGTCTAATTTTGGTGGACAGCCCAAAATGGTAAAATAGTTTGTTTCTCTTTTTTGGACGGATGTAATATTAGTTTTATAATAAAATATGAGTGAAATGAGTTAGCGGAATACTAGGTCCACTAATAAAAGTGAAAAAATGAAGTGACACAATGTTTATGAGACAGATCAAAATGCAAAACTTGGACACATAATAGGGGACGGACCGGGTAATAAAATATGAGTATAATAAGTTAGTGGAATGTGGGGTCCATTACCAAAAGGAATACTCCATCCATCCCACAGGAATATGAACTTTTGGTTGGACACAGTGGCGGACACAGGTGGAGGAGGTGAGGGGCTTAAGCCCTCCCTAAACTATTTTTTTTTATAATAAATTTCTACTATCTTTTTGGGGGTTTAATGGGAAATAATTTAGTGAGAAGGAGGGGCTGAAAAATAAAATTACTGAAAAAACTTCATGTAACAACGGCCGCACAGGAGTAAGGATGAGAAAGAAGATAGAAATAAATAAAATATTTTAAACTTAAATGAATATAATAATAATAGTTAGAAAAAGTCAATCCCTATTCCTCCTACTTAAATGGTGGCACGTTTTAACTTCTAGCTCTACAAATATTGTGAATAGTGTAAGTGTGTAACTATGTTTTAAAAATATGAGTATCAACATTTTTATGGAGTATTAGATATTTATTGCTTTAGCAAATTAAAACACACCTAGAACGTGAATTATATTATTCTTTTTGTTAAACTTGTGTTAGAATTAATTTTATATAGTATTAGATATTTATGCTTTTTTATAATTTTTACTTCATCCGTATCTTATGGTAGTTGGGATAAAGTAAGAGAAAATAAAGTAAAATAGATCAAATGAGTAAAGTATTAGAGATGATGGCACAAAAAATATAGTCTCATTTGTGAACAACACGGGTTTTAATGAGGAATTAAAGTAAGTGGGACAGAGAAAAAGTAAAAGAGATAGTATATAGAAAGAAAAGTAGATAAAAATATGAGAAAGAAACTTTCCATTTTCACAAATGGGACTAGTGGATATCCCAAAATGACAAAATGAGACTATTTTTCATGGACGAAAGTGGGTATGAAAAATTTTAGTTAAGCCCCTGTCAAACTTTTTTCCTGCGTCCGCCACTGGTTGGACATGAATTTTAAGGTATAAATAGTAAAGTAAGAGAGAAGTAGAAAGAAAAAGTAATTAAAATATTAGTAGAGAATGAATGGATCACACTTTATTAGAGAGAAAAGAGTTTCTAAATTTAAAAAATGCATATTCTTATGAGACGTATTAAAAAAGAAAGAGTCCATATTCTTGTAGGATGAGGAGAAAGTAAAATTTAAGGTTATCAATTATTTATGGACAAATAAATAAAAGGAAATTGGTGTCAATTAATCGGGAATTGAACGAAGGAATACTGTTCTTTTATCTTTGTGCTCCGAGCATTTGAACACATTTTTTTGATAAGAGTATTCATATCCAAGAATTTTGGTGGCTTTACACGACCTATAGCAAGGAGATCGTTACATTTGTGAATCACGTTCGTTTCAGAGCCTTTCCGTATTTAAATATTTGAAGTATACTTCTTAACCATTCTTATTAGAGAAAAAGACAACCAACGACTCAATTCATAGAATAAATGAAATTACTTGAGTGTTGATTAATTAGAAGACTAAAGTATTCCTTCTCGTATCTTATGCTCAGATGCTGCCATACTAATTGTCTTGAGATGAGATAAATCAATTAGGTCATCAACAGAGGAATGAATAGCAATGGCCAAACCAAAATAATTAAAAATAGAAATGAATATAGTGATCAACAGGCAGGGGAAGACTGGGAATAGGGAGGATTGTTTAAAAACCAGACCGGAATGGCCGGTCAAAGTCGATCTAGTGTGATTTACAAAAGGTAAAAAACTGCCAGTTGGGCATGAACCGTCAGCAATTGAAACGATCAACAATACTCCCTTCGTCCCATAAAAGATCAACTATGGGTTATAATTGTAACACCCCGACTTTTTCTACCTTTTTATTTGTTCTCGAAAGTACGTCGTTGTACATCTGAAAATTTTACGCCTTTATTTCTTTTGTCGAAAGAATGATTTTACTAATTGGGCTTAAACAATTATTCCTTTTGCAAGTCCAATGATTTTTCTTAAGGAAGCCCACTTATTCTTTTTGAGCTCAATTCTTTTTTCCTTATTGAGAAAAACCCACGAGCTCTTCTTGAATCAACAACCTAATTAGCCAAAAGAAATTAATCGTCAAATGCCACTCCCTTTTCTGTTCCACAATATCTGGCATGATCTATCATGACACCTAAAAATCAGAAACTATCTTTATATACTCCATGCTTTCGTCGGGCTCACACACGATAGATCAAAATCAATTTCAGAGACCGAAGAGTTAGAGAGTTAGAGAGAAAAGAGTGAGGCAGCGGCGTATGAGAGAAGAAGATAGGCGGAGAGCTGAGATTTCGAGCTCGCCGCACTAGAGCAGGGACGGAGAAGAGAAAGGGAGATAGAGGACCGAGAGGCGTGAAGAAGGGAAGCGAGCAGGTTGCGAAGGAAATTAAGAGGGAGAGAAGCAACAAGCTCTCTGATTTGGAATTTTCGAGAGAGACTCGGGCTGCTCCAATTATAAGTGAAAGAGAGGAGAAGCATGACTCAAGGAAGGATTTTCTCCACGAGCGAAGTAAGATCGAAAAGGAGAAAATGAACGAGGTGCGCTTTCTTCTTAAATAAGGGCAATGCCCTAAGTATAATTTTGATGTGAAAATGATATGAACATTTGTCACGTCGTGTTTTGTTTTATCTATGGAACCTATCTGATGTGGCTTTTGCCATCTATGGATAATCGAATTCGGGTCTAACTAGGGAGTGAGTCTCTACTCAGGCTAGTGTACACCAATGGGGATCGTGAGCCGTCTTTTGGGTCGGCCGGTCTAGTAACTTGGAATGTGGCCACATTCCTTATCATCAATGGATCAGATATTGTAGACATCTATGGGAAATGGTTGATCAACCGACTTTTACGATGAAAATGATTTTAGTGTCTTGTGTATTTTTTTTTCATAGTTAAAACCCCGAGTTCACTCAATGGTGGCATGATAAATACTTTTTATAAAATATTTTCGGTATGAGTCCACTGAGTGCATCAAGTACTCAGCTCTGCATTTCATTTAAAAATGTGCAGGTTGAGCTGTGACGAGCGCGGTGGGTGATAAGTCGTATTCTAAGCCTTGGTTAATGGTCAGTATGTCGTGAAATGCATGCATTATCTGCAAAACAGTTGCTCAAGTGTGCAGGATTAAAGGATCCAAGTCAGTAGGAAACGATTCAGGTGACGCAAGTGAAAAGGGCGCTAGAAGGGTGCAATACTGACCAGGATGCATGCCAGAGAATAGGCTCGAGATGGAGAAGAAGGATAGCTGGGATGATCATTAACAAGGGCATAAAAGTCAAAACTTGAAGGAAGTCTACCCTAAAAGCAAGGGCAAGCTTCCCTATAAAAGAAGCCACTTGGAGAGAGAGAAGGAGTTCGCCTTTAGAGTCCAGCCACCACACTTAGTTAGAATTCTCTCTAGAAGATCAGTTCCTTCAGCATTATCCAATCTCTCGTTCCTCGCCACAGCCATTGTTACTTGACGTCCAAGAGTCTGCCGGAGAAGTCATCAGTCCGTCGTTCCAGCCAGTTATCGTAGTAGTATAGCAGCATCATCGCCCGGAGTGGCAAAACAATCGTTACTTTGCTTTCTAGTTTAATCGTTACTTGCTTTCATCGTTGGTTTGTTGCAAACACTCATCGTTGTTGCCTTTTGAAGTACTTTGTTATTTTCCAACGTTTGCGTTATGAAGTTTCTATTTCGCATGTCACTTTGGTTCGAATTTGCTTCATTCTGCCTAGCAAAGTTAGATCTAGTTATTGCTTTTAATTTCTGAGTGCTTTTTTATCTGGAATTGTTGATTTGAAGTTGCAGTTATGTTTAGTCAAATTTCCGTGCATGAGTTTCTTTTCTACGCCGTGATTACCACCTTGCATGTCAGTCAGTAAAAGTAAAGTTGCAGTTTCACCGTTTAATTTATGTTTGAACATTTTAATCGATGGATCTTGAGTTTGAATTTATGAATCTGAAGTTTAGTTATGGTGTTTGTGTTCATATGATTTTTGTCAATACTTGGTGAAGAAGCAAACGTCAAAATCAACTTTAGTTTGGACCACTTTTACTTTTAAGTTACTTTTGCTTTTGTTCCCTACTTTTCAGTTGTACTATCCAGACCTGTCAGAGAGCCCCAGCCACCAGATATACCTTGTTGTCTAATTTTCCTCTTTTAGTAACTGTCTACTTTCCATATGCCTCTGAGACACCTTGTCCCCTATTTTCACGAACACCACCACATGCCTGTTATTTTCACACCTACTAGTCAGTAGAGTACCACCTTTATTTCTCGCCTAGGTAAAATCTCAACCCAAGCGTGGTAGCTAACCAAAACACCCAGGAAAGTCACCGCAGTTATCAAAACATGTCCATCCTCGTGGGATTCGACCCTTACCTCCATTATACTAATTAGTAGAAGTGGGTTGAGGAAACTTGTTTGAAGTCAGGTCCCGATTGTCGTACCAACGACTCAACTGGGTCGGGAATCTCTTCCTAATCAGTTGGATACACTCCAAATTACATACGTAAACTAGGGAAAGAACCTGGAACTATCAGTGGGTGTTGAGCATAAAAGTGAAGAAGATGTTTTTCAAATGTTCGGAAGATGTTGTGTCTTCATACATGACATTATTCTACTCTCGAATGCTTCCGCTAAGCAGTATTTCTTTTGAGTTCAAGTATTGTTGAGATAATATTCGTTTTGAGATGTAGATGGTTGAAATGATACTCTGATTTTTATTCGATCTATTTCATTTATTTTGAGATATGGTCGAGTATTATTGTTTTCCCCTTTCTTCCCTGCTTCTTTAATCCTCCCCTAGTCGCGATCAACTGTGTTTTCTATCCTTAGAAAACGCGGGCTTGAAAATAATTTAATTAGTAAAGAAGGTCCAAATGGGGAAGCTCAATCCAAGCCCCACAGATCTGGTATAAATATGGATGAAGGAGGTGTGATATTTTACATCACACTAAACCTAAATCTAGCCTCCAAACTTGCAAGAATTTTGAGCTCCTCACTAACAGGAGAATTCAAAAATTGCAAAGTGTGTGCAATTGGTTTTTCTTGTCTTCTCCTTAAAGATCCTTATAATTGCCAATAGATTCATCCTACAAGGAACTTAGATCTAGAGTTGGTCATAGGTTAGAAGATCTTTGGTTTTGCAATAAAGCTTCAAGGTTTACACGTGGAGAAGTAGCAAGTCACTTCTATTATTCTTTGGAGAATCACAATTGTAAGATTCAATATCATAATTTAATAAAAATTATGTGAGTAATTGCGCAATAGCATGTTTACAAATGTTGTAGCATGAAATTGAATCGATCCACATAATCACCTAAATAGATTCTTTTTATAAATTTATTTAATTTGCAATTTTCCTTGTGCAAACCCCAACAGCCTCCCCATCATTTGATAAACAATACATACATGTAATAATCACCTAAATAGATTCTTTTTATAAATTTATTTAAATTGCAATTTTCCTTGTGCAAGCCCCAACAGCCTCCCCATCATTTGATAAACAATACATACATGTAATAATCACCTAAATAAATTCTTTTTATAAATTTATTTAAATTGCAATTTTCCTTGTGCAAGCCCCAACAGCCTCCCCATCATTTGATAAACAATACATACATGTAATAATCACCTAAATAAATTCTTTTATAAATTTATTTAATTTGCAATTTTCCTTGTGCAAGCCCCAACTGCCTCCCCATCATTTGATAAACAATACATACATGTAATAATCATCTAAATAGATTCTTTTTATAAATTTATTTAAATTGCAATTTTTCTTGTGCAAGCCCCAACAGCCTCCCCATCATTTGATATACAATACATGTAATAATCACCTAAATAGATTCTTTTTATAAATTTATTTAATTTGCAATTTTCCTTGTGCAAGCCACAACTGCCTCCCCATCATTTGATAAACAGTACATACATGTAATAATCATCTAAATAGATTCTTTTTATAAATTTATTTAAATTGCAATTTTCCTTGTGCAAGCCCCAACAGCCTCCCCATCATTTGATAAACAGTATATACATGTAATAATCACCTAAATAGAGTCTTTTTATAAATTTATTTAATTTGTAATTTTCCTTGTGCAAGCCCCAACAACTTCCCCATCATTTGATAAACAATACATACATGTAATGTAGGTGAAATTAAAATGGCTGAGGGGCACCCCACCTTAACCCTGCTTATGCTCTCTCCTATTTTATTATCTATTTATTTATTCTTTTATACATTTTTTCTTAATCATCATGCTTAAAAAAATGATCATTCAATTAATGTGGAATGGAGAGAGTACAAATGTCTAAAATAAAAGAAAAACATCTCAAATATAAATACTTCTATGTCTATGGTATCTTAAATGATTTATTATAGATATTCTTACTTATATTATTTTTATTTTAATATGCCCAATCAATTTTTAAAAATATGATTTTAATAGTAATAAAAGAAAAGTACATAAAAATTTCGCCCACACCTACCATAACCAAACTCCCAATTCTTGTAACTAGTGAGGAAACAAATATAACGAGCTTTGGTTTTTATAAATTTTATAAAATTAAAAAAGTCAATAAAATTTTCTAAAATATTATAATCGAATCGATTTCATAAAACAAAACAAAGAACGATTAACACGCATCAAACGAAAAATTTCTGTTAGTACTTTACATGTCGGTAAAAGTTTTTTAGCTGCAGACTACAGAAATTATGTTCGAAATTTGATCTGAATTACCGAGGGATTGGCCACCGTGGGAAATTCAACTTTTTTTTTATAGTGATATCTCATATTTCTTATTACCAAAATAAACCCTTAAAATACTTTAATAAATTGAAACTTTTATTTTACATATATTATAAGTTGTATTTATTTTAAAAAGTCTAACTATTTACATTAGTAAATATATTAGTATAATATTTTAATAATTTGAATTTTTAAATTATGTAGTTTCAGTCAATTATTATTTCTCTTATAAATTTCATCGGTGAATTAAAATATGAATAATATTTTGATTAATAATACTCCCTCGTCCATGAAAATAGTCTCACTTTACTATTTTTGGGATGTCTACAAAAAATAGTCTCATTCTTAAAAATAGAAAGTTTCTCTCCCATACTTTTCCCACTTTATCTTCCCTCTCTCATAATTTCATTATCTCTCTTACTTTACCTACTTTTTCTCCTCATTTCTCTTTACGAATTTCTCATTAAAACTCTTGCCATGCAAAAATGAGACAATTTTTTTGACAGAGAGCGTATTTTTTTGCCTCCCAATCCTGTTTCATGCATGTGTTTTATAGCAAAACTGCACTGAAATCAGCAAACTAACGACCCTTTTTGAGCCAGGTGTGTGTAGATTTCGCCGGAAACCGAAGATCACATCATTCTAGAGGGCGAAAGCAAAGTGCGGAAAAGAAGAGAAAAGAGGCAGCTTTTGAGCTCCTCACTAACAGGAGAATTCAAAAATTGCAAAGTGTGTGCAATTGGTTTTTCTTGTCTTCTCCTTAAAGATCCTTATAATTGCCAATAGATTCATCCCACAAGGAACTTAGATCTAGAGTTGGTCATAGGTTAGAAGATCTTTGGTTTTGCAATAAAGCTTCAAGGTTTACACGTGGAGAAGTAGCAAGTCACTTCTATTCTTTGGAGAATCACAATTGTAAGATTCAATATCATAATTTAATATAAAATTATGTGATTAATTGCGCAATAGCATGTTTATAAATGTTGTAGCATGAAATTGAATCGATCCACATAATCACCTAAATAGTTTCTTTTTATAAATTTATTTAATTTGCAATTTTCCTTGTGCAAACCCCAACAGCCTCCCCATCATTTGATAAACAATACATACATGTAATAATCACCTAAATAGATTCTTTTTATAAATTTATTTAAATTGCAATTTTCCTTGTGCAAGCCCCAACAGCCTCCCCATCATTTGATAAACAATACATACATGTAATAATAACCTAAATAAATTCTTTTATAAATTTATTTAATTTGCAATTTTCCTTGTGCAAGCCCCAACTGCCTCCCCATCATTTGATAAACAATACATACATGTAATAATCATCTAAATAGATTCTTTTTATAAATTTATTTAAATTGCAATTTTTCTTGTGCAAGCCCCAACAGCCTCCCCATCATTTGATAAACAATACATGTAATAATCACCTAAATAGATTCTTTTTATAAATTTATTTAATTTACAATTTTCCTTGTGCAAGCCACAACTGCCTCCCCATCATTTGATAAACAGTACATACATGTAATGATCATCTAAATAGATTCTTTTTATAAATTTATTTAAATTGCAATTTTCCTTGTGCAAGCCCCAACAGCATCCCCATCATTTGATAAACAATATATACATGTAATAATCACCTAAATAGAGTCTTTTTATAAATTTATTTAATTTGTAATTTTCCTTGTGCAAGCCCCAACAACTTCCCCATCATTTGATAAACAATACATACATGTAATGTAGGTGAAATTAAAATGGCTGAGGGGCACCCCACCTTAACCCTGCTTATGCTCTCTCCTATTTTATTATCTATTTATTTATTCTTTTATACATTTTTTCTTAATCATCATGCTTAAAAAAATGATCATTCTATTAATGTGGAATGGAGAGATTACAAATGTCTAAAATAAAAGAAAAACATCTCAAATATAAATACTTCTATGTCTATGGTATCTTAAATGAGTTATTATAGATATTCTTACTTATATTATTTTTATTTTAATATGCCCAATCAATTTTTTAAAATATGATTTTAATAGTAATAAAAGAAAAGTACATAAAAATTTCGCCCACACCTACCATAACCAAACTCCCAATTCTTGTAACTAGTGAGGAATATACCGAGCTTTGGGTTTTATAAATTTTATAAAATTAAAAAAGTCAATAAAATTTTCTAAAATATTATAATCGAATCGATTTCATAAAACAAAACAAAGAAGGATTAACACGCATCAAACGAAAAATTTCTGTTAGTACTTTACATGTTGGTAAAAGTTTTTTAGCTGCAGACTACAGAAATTATGTTCGAAATTTGATCAGAATTACCGAGGGATTGGCCACCGTCGGAAATTCAACTTTTTTTTTATAGTGATATCTCATATTTCGTATTACCAAAATAAACCCTTAAAATACTTTAATAAATTGAAACTTTTATTTTACATATATTATAGGTTGTATTTATTTTAAAAAGTCTAACTATTTACATTAGTAAATATATTAGTATAATATTTTAATAATTTGAATTTTTAAATTATGTAGTTTCAGTCAATTATTATTTCTCTTATAAATTTCATCGGTGAATTAAAATATGAATAATATTTTGATTAATAATACTCCCTCGTCCATGAAAATAGTCTCATTTTACTATTTTTGGGATGTCTACAAAAAATAGTCTCATTCTTAAAAATAGAAAGTTTCTCTCCCATACTTTTCCCACTTTATCTTCCCTCTCTCATAATTTCATTATCTCTCTTACTTTACCTACTTTTTCTCCTCATTTCTCTTTACGAATTTCTCATTAAAACTCTTGCCATGCAAAAATGAGACAATTTTTTTGACAGAGAGCGTATTTTTTTGCCTCCCAATCCTGTTTCATGCATGTGTTTTATAGCAAAACTGCACTGAAATCTGCAAACTAACGACCCTTTTTGAGCCAGGTGGTGTGTAGATTTCGCCGGAAACCGAAGATCACATCATTCTAGAGGGCGAAAGCAAAAGTGCGGAAAAGAAGAGAAAAGAGGCAGCTTTTGAGCTCCTCAATAACAGGAGAATTCAAAAATTGCAAAGTGTGTGCAATTGGTTTTTCTTGTCTTCTCCTTAAAGATCCTTATAATTGCCAATAGATTCATCCCACAAGGAACTTAGATCTAGAGTTGGTCATAGGTTAGAAGATCTTTGGTTTTGCAATAAAGCTTCAAGGTTTACACGTGGAGAAGTAGCAAGTCACTTCTATTCTTTGGAGAATCACAATTGTAAGATTCAATATCATAATTTAATATAAAATTATGTGATTAATTGCGCAATAGCATGTTTATAAATGTTGTAGCATGAAATTGAATCGATTCACATAATCACCTAAATAGATTCTTTTTATAAATTTATTTAATTTGCAATTTTCCTTGTGCAAACCCCAACAGCCTCCCCATCATTTGATAAACAATACATACATGTAATAATCACCTAAATAGATTCTTTTTATAAATTTATTTAAATTGCAATTTTCCTTGTGCAAGCCCCAACAGCCTCCCCATCATTTGATAAACAATACATACATGTAATAATCACCTAAATAAATTCTTTTATAAATTTATTTAATTTGCAATTTTCCTTGTGCAAGCCCCAACTGCCTCCCCATCATTTGATAAACAATACATACATGTAATAATCATCTAAATAGATTCTTTTTATAAATTTATTTAAATTGCAATTTTTCTTGTGCAAGCCCCAACAGCCTCCCCATCATTTGATAAACAATACATGTAATAATCACCTAAATAGATTCTTTTTATAAATTTATTTAATTTACAATTTTCCTTGTGCAAGCCACAACTGCCTCCCCATCATTTGATAAACAGTACATACATGTAATGATCATCTAAATAGATTCTTTTTATAAATTTATTTAAATTGCAATTTTCCTTGTGCAAGCCCCAACAGCATCCCCATCATTTGATAAACAATATATACATGTAATAATCACCTAAATAGAGTCTTTTTATAAATTTATTTAATTTGTAATTTTCCTTGTGCAAGCCCCAACAACTTCCCCATCATTTGATAAACAATACATACATGTAATGTAGGTGAAATTAAAATGGCTGAGGGGCACCCCACCTTAACCCTGCTTATGCTCTCTCCTATTTTATTATCTATTTATTTATTCTTTTATACATTTTTTCTTAATCATCATGCTTAAAAAAATGATCATTCTATTAATGTGGAATGGAGAGATTACAAATGTCTAAAATAAAAGAAAAACATCTCAAATATAAATACTTCTATGTCTATGGTATCTTAAATGAGTTATTATAGATATTCTTACTTATATTATTTTTATTTTAATATGCCCAATCAATTTTTTAAAATATGATTTTAATAGTAATAAAAGAAAAGTACATAAAAATTTCGCCCACACCTACCATAACCAAACTCCCAATTCTTGTAACTAGTGAGGAATATACCGAGCTTTGGGTTTTATAAATTTTATAAAATTAAAAAAGTCAATAAAATTTTCTAAAATATTATAATCGAATCGATTTCATAAAACAAAACAAAGAAGGATTAACACGCATCAAACGAAAAATTTCTGTTAGTACTTTACATGTTGGTAAAAGTTTTTTAGCTGCAGACTACAGAAATTATGTTCGAAATTTGATCAGAATTACCGAGGGATTGGCCACCGTCGGAAATTCAACTTTTTTTTTATAGTGATATCTCATATTTCGTATTACCAAAATAAACCCTTAAAATACTTTAATAAATTGAAACTTTTATTTTACATATATTATAGGTTGTATTTATTTTAAAAAGTCTAACTATTTACATTAGTAAATATATTAGTATAATATTTTAATAATTTGAATTTTTAAATTATGTAGTTTCAGTCAATTATTATTTCTCTTATAAATTTCATCGGTGAATTAAAATATGAATAATATTTTGATTAATAATACTCCCTCGTCCATGAAAATAGTCTCATTTTACTATTTTTGGGATGTCTACAAAAAATAGTCTCATTCTTAAAAATAGAAAGTTTCTCTCCCATACTTTTCCCACTTTATCTTCCCTCTCTCATAATTTCATTATCTCTCTTACTTTACCTACTTTTTCTCCTCATTTCTCTTTACGAATTTCTCATTAAAACTCTTGCCATGCAAAAATGAGACAATTTTTTTGACAGAGAGCGTATTTTTTTGCCTCCCAATCCTGTTTCATGCATGTGTTTTATAGCAAAACTGCACTGAAATCTGCAAACTAACGACCCTTTTTGAGCCAGGTGGTGTGTAGATTTCGCCGGAAACCGAAGATCACATCATTCTAGAGGGCGAAAGCAAAAGTGCGGAAAAGAAGAGAAAAGAGGCAGCTTTTGAGCTCCTCAATAACAGGAGAATTCAAAAATTGCAAAGTGTGTGCAATTGGTTTTTCTTGTCTTCTCCTTAAAGATCCTTATAATTGCCAATAGATTCATCCCACAAGGAACTTAGATCTAGAGTTGGTCATAGGTTAGAAGATCTTTGGTTTTGCAATAAAGCTTCAAGGTTTACACGTGGAGAAGTAGCAAGTCACTTCTATTCTTTGGAGAATCACAATTGTAAGATTCAATATCATAATTTAATATAAAATTATGTGATTAATTGCGCAATAGCATGTTTATAAATGTTGTAGCATGAAATTGAATCGATTCACATAATCACCTAAATAGATTCTTTTTATAAATTTATTTAATTTGCAATTTTCCTTGTGCAAACCCCAACAGCCTCCCCATCATTTGATAAACAATACATACATGTAATAATCACCTAAATAGATTCTTTTTATGTAATACCCGCACCATTAGTTTGCTTTCGATATATTAATGTGGAACTAGAAATGTAACGTCCTCTCTTTTCGTGAAGTTTTAGTGGAACTCGAGCCTTTAATGAAACTTAATCTTTTTAGTTGCAAAGTAAAAGCTAAAGAAGTAAGTGAGCGAGTTAAAACAGACTAAAGATACACTTCGGAAAAATAAAGTGTTTTGAATGGTATTTTCGTGTCCAATAAAATGAACAACTAATAAAATAGATTACATGGATCAAAGTCCTTAAAGAAAGAAAACAAGGAAAGGAAATTATAAAATGTGGAGTGCATTTCGGGCCTTTTCTCCAGGCCCAATTTAGGGCCCGTTTCGGGCAGCCCGTCGGCCCAGACATCAAATCCAGGCCCGCTCGAAGTGCAGCTAGGTGGGAGCTAAGATTCCTCTCTCACCTGCAAGATAAAAACAAGTTTTAATGGCCATGGGACAAGAGTAATTAATGGAATACTTATAGAGGGGAAGAAACAACCTTTCTTTTCCTATGAAGACCAAGGACTTACCCAAAAAGGGGGCAAGTCCAGCCTGCAAAGCCCTTCACTAATGCAGCACCTGTTATACCTAGCCACAATCAAACAATGGGATTTATTCACCAAGTACCAAGTACCCAAACTAGCCAACAAACTACATTAAGACAAAGGGGCTGCATGATCAGAAAAAGAGAGATATGTTGTGATATGAAGACAAGAGAGATCAGCCCCATTTAATTCCCCCATAGTACACCACAACCAATCTATAAAATCCCCTCCACAACACATTCAACTTCCTTCTGCATACCATCAAATTTTCAGCAAGATAGAGAGTAAAGAGTGGCACATAACCGAGAGTAACAACAAGGGCAGCCCCATTTTCTTCACTATCATAAGAGGTAACACACAACTTCCCTTATGACTCCTTTTTCATCCATGTAGAAAATCACCACACAACCATGCTTAAGCACAAAGAGGTCACTTACAAATCCACAACTCGGAATCAGTAAGAAGAACAAATACAAGCGAGAACAGAGCACCTCAACATAGAAATCTTAAATAGCATACTAAATCCTAAATAGAATCGGTAAAGCACTAGCACACTCCTTGCCTTTCATTGATTTCATGTTTAAGATAAGAAGATTAGAGCTTTCCTGCATAACAGAAGAAGAAAAACAACAGGCTGCTGCTTTTACCCCTGTGAATAAACCCAACAAGAATAAATCTTTAAAATCAGAGGCATAGTTTTGAGAATATCTACTTCCTTTCCACACCTAAATCATAGGAGATGAACAAAAAAAAAAGAGAGAGGCTAAAGAACTTAGCCTTAGAAAGGCAAGCTGTCTGGTATGGTCAGTCAACGGCAGAACTCCGGGTAGTCGACCGGGGCGACGGCGCCGCAGGAGCAGTAGCGCGAAGCGGCGGCGCCTCGAGCCTCGCCGCGCAGCAGCCGTCGTTTCCCCCGAGCCTTAGACGGCGATGACGGATGCAGCCGTGAAGGAGGCGGCGCTGCCTCACCGGGAAACGCTCAGCGGCGTCGAGTGTCGAGTTGCAGGGGAGTATGCGCCGGCGGAGTCCGGCGAGGCAACGTGAGGAAGAAGAGGGTGGAGCCGCCGATTTTTCCTCTTCCGATTTAGGATTTTAATTTGGGAAATTTTTGATTAATGAGGTAGAGAGAGGAGGGGAAGGCAACGAGTCACCGGCGACGCACAAGGGAGGAGGGCGCTGATCGGAGCAGCCGGCGGCGGTAGACGAGGAGGCGCCGCCAAGCTCTTCCTTGTGCAAACCCCAACAGCCTCCCCATCATTTGATAAACAATACATACATGTAATAATCACCTAAATAGATTCTCTTTATAAATTTATTTAAATTGCAATTTTCCTTGTGCAAGCCCCAACAGCCTCCCCATCATTTGATAAACAATACATACATGTAATAATCACCTAAATAAATTCTTTTATAAATTTATTTAATTTGCAATTTTGCTTGTGCAAGCCCCAACTGCCTCCCCATCATTTGATAAACAATACATACATGTAATAATCATCTAAATAGATTCTTTTTATAAATTTATTTAAATTGCAATTTTTCTTGTGCAAGCCCCAACAGCCTCCCCATCATTTGATATACAATACATGTAATAATCACCTAAATAGATTCTTTTTATAAATTTATTTAATTTGCAATTTTCCTTGTGCAAGCCACAACTGTCTCCCCATCATTTGATAAACAGTACATACATGTAATAATCATCTAAATAGATTCTTTTTATAAATTTATTTAAATTGCAATTTTCCTTGTGCAAGCCCCAACAGCCTCCCCATCATTTGATAAACAGTATATACATGTAATAATCACCTAAATAGAGTCTTTTTATAAATTTATTTAATTTGTAATTTTCCTTGTGCAAGCCCCAACAACTTCCCCATCATTTGATAAACAATACATACATGTAATGTAGGTGAAATTAAAATGGCTGAGGGGCACCCCACCTTAACCCTGCTTATGCTCTCTCCTATTTTATTATCTATTTATTTATTCTTTTATACATTTTTTCTTAATCATCATGCTTAAAAAAATGATCATTCTATTAATGTGGAATGGAGAGAGTACAAATGTCTAAAATAAAAGAAAAACATCTCAAATATAAATACTTCTATGTCTATGGTATCTTAAATGATTTATTATAGATATTCTTACTTATATTATTTTTATTTTAATATGCCCAATCAATTTTTAAAAATATGATTTTAATAGTAATAAAAGAAAAGTACATAAAAATTTCGCCCACACCTACCATAACCAAACTCCCAATTCTTGTAACTAGTGAGGAAACAAATATACCGAGCTTTGGTTTTTATAAATTTTATAAAATTAAAAAAGTCAATAAAATTTTCTAAAATATTATAATCGAATCGATTTCATAAAACAAAACAAAGAAGGATTAACACGCATCAAACGAAAAATTCTGTTAGTACTTTACATGTCGGTAAAAGTTTTTTAGCTGCAGACTACAGAAATTATGTTCGAAATTTGATCAGAATTACCGAGGGATTGGCCACCGTCGGAAATTCAACTTTTTTTTTTATAGCGATATCTCATATTTCTTATTACCAAAATAAACCCTTAAAATACTTTAATAAATTGAAACTTTTATTTTACATATATTATAAGTTGTATTTATTTTAAAAAGTCTAACTATTTACATTAGTAAATATATTAGTATAATATTTTAATAATTTGAATTTTTAAATTATGTAGTTTCAGTCAATTATTATTTCTCTTATAAATTTCATCGGTGAATTAAAATATGAATAATATTTTGATTAATAATACTCCCTCGTCCATGAAAATAGTCTCACTTTACTATTTTTGGGATGTCTACAAAAAATAGTCTCATTCTTAAAAATAGAAAGTTTCTCTCCCATACTTTTCCCACTTTATCTTCCCTCTCTCATAATTTCATTATCTCTCTTACTTTACCTACTTTTTCTCCTCATTTCTCTTAAAGAATTTCTCATTAAAACTCTTGCCATGCAAAAATGAGACAATTTTTTTGACAGAGAGCGTATTTTTTTGCCTCCCAATCCTGTTTCATGCATGTGTTTTATAGCAAAATTGCATTGAAATCAGCAAACTAACGACCCTTTTTGAGCCGTGTGTAGATTTCGCCGGAAACCGAAGATCACATCATTCTAGAGGGCGAAAGCAAAAGTGCGGAAAAGAAGAGAAAAGAGGCAGCTTTTGAGCTCCTCACTAACAGGAGAATTCAAAAATTGCAAAGTGTGTGCAATTGGTTTTTCTTGTCTTCTCCTTAAAGATCCTTATAATTGCCAATAGATTCATCCCACAAGGAACTTAGATCTAGAGTTGGTCATAGGTTAGAAGATCTTTGGTTTTGCAATAAAGCTTCAAGGTTTACACGTAGAGAAGTAGCAAGTCACTTCTATTCTTTGGAGAATCACAATTGTAAGATTCAATATCATAATTTAATATAAAGTTATGTGATTAATTGCGCAATAGCATGTTTATAAATGTTGTAGCATGAAATTGAATCGATCCACATAATCACCTAAATAGTTTCTTTTTATAAATTTATTTAATTTGCAATTTTCCTTGTGCAAACCCCAACAGCCTCCCCATCATTTGATAAACAATACATACATGTAATAATCACCTAAAAAGATTCTTTTTATAAATTTATTTAAATTGCAATTTTCCTTGTGCAAGCCCCAACAGCCTCCCCATCATTTGATAAACAATACATACATGTAATAATCACCTAAATAAATTCTTTTATAAATTTATTTAATTTGCAATTTTCCTTGTGCAAGCCCCAACTGCCTCCCCATCATTTGATAAACAATACATACATGTAATAATGTAATACCCGCTCTTTGTTACCTTTTCTTTAAGACTAATGTCAACCTAGAGAAATGTTTGTTGTTTTCAAATCAGAAATATTAGTCGATGGTCTTGCTTGGTTGCTAATTTGAAGAGTGTCGATCAAACTAAAACAGATTTTCGTATATACGTGTGAAATACAATAAACGTCAAGAAATGAAAATGAGGTTACTTTGTCAAACTAGAAAGTCCGAATACATATCAAGCTACTCTATAACTATAAAATAATTTACACGTGTTGACAAAAAAAAAAAAAGAATTTAAGAATACAAATATACAAAGAGTTGGGCCTCGACTCTCGAACTCGAGATTTCTTTCGGCCCAAAGACTTAGAGGGCAGCCCGAAGGCCCGTGCAGCCAGCCCGACTGCCTCGTCTCGATCCCAGGCCACATCCCCAATTTTTTTTAAAAAAAACCCTTTTCCTTTATCTGCCATTAAACCTGCAAGAACCTACAAAACGAATAAATATTTTAGATTACTTTTCCCAACATCAAACCAAACAAGGAAGGAGGCATCCTTACTTTACCAAAGGAGGTCTAAATGATCCCAAAATGGGAGGTACACTCCTACACAGCCAATGCACCAAACCAAGAGCTGTATGTGAAAAACAAAAATTCTTAAAACTTAGGAGTACAAGGCTGCAAACCTGTGTACTAAGTAATAAATGAAAGAAGGGACAACTGAGATAAAACATTTAGAATTTACCTCTCATTGCTGCCAAGAATTTGAGACTTGCCTCTTTTGGAGTGGCAACCTATCCTTTGACCGATACCTTGCTGATCAGCTAGCCCAAAACGTGTCCCTCCAGCTGCGCCAAATCAGCCCAAACCGAACAGCCACCTGCTTCCCCTGCACATCAAACAAAGTAACCTAATGAAGGTAGTACTTATGTTTCAAGAAAGAGACAAAGGAAGTAAACTAAAGGTGCCATCTGCAGCATGAAAACAAAGAGCTTTGACAGCCATTTAAGGCCTCACGAGTACACCACACTTCGCCTATATAAACCACCATAAACCGCCCCTGACTCCCTCCCCAGAAACCACAAATTCACTCACAATCAAGGAGTGCAGCAAGGAATCGGGAGGAGCAAGAAGGCGAGGAGGGGCAGCGGCAACACGGAGAAGCAGCCGTAAAACGAGAATCGCAAAGGAGAGGTATTCCATAGCCCACCCTCACCAATGCATCATGATAGCCAATCATAGATAATCAAGAACTTAGAACTATAGGTGCTCAAAAATCCAATGTGAACTTAGCAATATCGACTGATAGAACCCATACTTTGAGTAAGAATACAAACCAACACAGTAGGCCTCATGTACAAGTTTTGATATCAAAGTTTTCCCCAATTAAATTACTACCCAAGATGGTTTCAACATCACACAGTAAGATACACTAAGACTTCATCTTTGAAACATAGTATTGTTACAAGGAAATAAATGAGAGGAAAAAAACTTAGCTTTGGAGCGAGGAGTGATGGGAGAGCTGCCGGACGACGAGCTGCGATGACGGCGGTAGAGAATTCGCCGGAGGGAGCCAGGAGAACGCCGGAGGCAGGGAGAAAGAGAGGCGATGCCTCCTTCCTGTCGGCGACTCCGCTAATAAAGTTGAGGCGACGGCGGGCTGGTCTTCAAGGCGGGCCAAGCCGCGTCTACCTCAGCCGGAGACGTCGGCGACGGCGCTGAATCGCCGAGAACGAGCAAAGGATGAGCGGAGAGGGGAATTTCAGAGGCGCGGCGTAGCAGCCGAAGGAGGGAGAGATTAGAAGGGAAGAAGGAGAGAGAGAGTTGGAGCAGCGGCGACGGCGGAGCTCGCCGCGCGATAACGGCGACACAGGCGCGCCGTCGATCCAGAGCTGGAGCCGGCGACGAAGGGGGGGGAGATGCGCCGTCGTTCCTCTCCAAAGCAAGGATTAGGAATTGGGGTTTTTGATTTTGATTTTGGGGATTTTGTGTTTTGAGAGAGAGAGGCCGATAGTTTTGAGAGAGGAAGAAATTGGGCCTCTTTCATTTGGGCCTCTCCTTTTCTTCTTTTGGGCCTCTATAAATTAAATGCATGGGCTAAGGTTTTGTTAATTAATGGACCAATTCTTTAAATAATCTAAGGAGTTGGGCTAATAATTAAAATAAAATGGGAGTTTGCTCTAGCCTAATTAAATCATGAGCCCACCTATGTTGCTTAATCAAATAATTGAGGTTAAGTAATGGTCCGCTAATTTATTTCCACAATGATAAATTTAATTCCCAGACTTTAGTATTAGCGCTCGAGTAATTTATGGTGCGAAATGATGAAAAGACCTCGAGTCTATTTTAGTACTCAGGGACTCTTTTTATGAATTAAGGAAAAGGAATAAAATGATCACGCACTTAGGATGCATCCACGTTTAAGCTTAATTGATTTATCAAAGTCTAATTAAATATTATGCTATTTCCTAAAGGGGCGTCTACGAACGTCATCTAAGGCCAAGTTAAGGAAATTACGGAAAGAGCTTTAGCTTTTGAGGTGGGCATTTCTTTCAAAATGTGATTTCAGTATGAAAATGTGAATCTTTGCTCAAGTATGTTGTCATGCCATGTTTTGTTTTATGATTACCTATCTGCTTAGCTATGCCAATTTAAGTTAAATCGAATTCGGGTCCAAGTAGGGCCGCAAACCCTACTCGGACTAGTGTACACATAAGGGGACCGTGAGCTAACAAAAGGGGTTGGCCGGTCCAGTGACCGTCGTGGAATGTGGCCACTTTCCCGGTTCACATCAGTTTCAGATATGGTATATCTATGTTATGTGATTGCGCAATCAAATCTTTACTAAAGGAAAAGTATTTTAGTGACTCGGGTCTTTTTAAGTAAAACCCCGTGATCACTCAACTGTGGCATTGACAATTAAAGATAAAACCATTTTTGGCAATGTGCCCACTGAGTATATCAAATACTCAGCCCTGCATGTTATTTTCAAATGTGCTGGTTGAACGTGTACGAGGAGGCGAAGGTGTTGGGACAAGACTTTTAAATAAGTAGTTAGGTAACCCAAAGTAGCATGTCTTCATACGTGCTATTTTGTCTTGGACTCTTCCGCTGCAAATCTAGAATTATGTGCTAGAAAGCTATGAACTTAGTCTTGATACTCTGAACACGTTTTGACTATGAACCCATATGCCTTTGATACTATTGATTTAAGTGATTTCATCCTTTTATTGTTGTCCCTTGATTATTGAGAATTTTTAGTCGCGAAATAGCTACGCTCACTAGCACTAGGGAGTTGTGGTCGTGACAGAGTGGTATCAGAGCACCGTTCTTTCGCTCTGGACCCAAGAACCTTCTTTTCAAGCCTTAGTCGAGAATGATAGTACTAGACTAGGATAGTACTAAAATGGAAAGCTTAAAAGGACCCAACACCTCGACTCGTCACGTTCAACTGCAGCAATGAGGTAAGAAAGAAGTTTTTACCAGAAAAATTTTCAGTTATTCATGAAAGAACTTGAAAAAAAAAAATGATTTCTTTTTGAAGATATTGTGAAAATATTCAGGGTTTTCAAGGAAAAGCATGTAAATTCCATTTTTCCTATGAATCATGGAATTTCAAGTTTAAATTGTTAAGCATAAGGATGTCTTTGAGACAAATGCTAAAGTATTATCAGTTACACATGCTCGATTATGTGAAGTATGATGATAGATTAAGGAACTTTTTAGGAAGTTACGGAATGACTAACGCATGCGAACATAGAATGCCTAAGAAGTACGTTAGACTAAACGCTCTTGAACAGAGTTGTAAGTTGATGACTTCCTTACCGCTTTTCTAAGCGATAAAATGAACGAGTATATGCAAGTTAGGGCAAACCCCTAATTTTGTTTTAAGAATGAGGAAATATAGATGAATGTGTCTAAAAGTGGACCCCACACCTTTTCCTCTACCCTATCTCTTGACGAGACCACGATCCATGATGTTGTAATTGGAACAATTCCAAATGTACAAGAATGAACCTAACAATTTATAAATAACCCATCTATTCTTAGATGGTAACGATCAGACGAGATACGAGAAACTACCTACGGCACATGGGCGTCTGTTGAACGTTTTAAATGATGGGAACAACATGAAGTTCCCTTTGTCTTCATGAACTCAATCATAATCAAAATGAGCGTACCCTTGATCCAGTAAAGGAGGTGTATCCTTACACGAAAAGATATCGTACTTACGATCAAATTAAGTGATCCAGTCTTGCGTAGCAAGTCAAGGAGGCTACGTGATCTAGAAACAATGCTTATAGCACGCTGTGAAGCACGATGGAGAGTGCAATGTTTTACGAGAATGAACGTCCTGACTTATCGAGATCATTATGAAAATATGACCTTCAACGACAGCTATTAGTTGTAACACCAGGAATCCTAGCTTGGAATCTATGGTTTCCTAGAACGCTCTGATCATGTTCAAGCTCCGAAAGAACAAACAAGAAAGTGTCACATAAGTGGAACATATGATTATGATCAACAGTACTTACTTGGATTCCCATCGATTTCTTTCTATGAACCTCCTTAATGAAAATGCCCTCGTCTACTTTAGACCTTAGATTGACTTGGATTTATGCAACTAATGCCTCATTTTTTTTTTCTCCTACGAAAGTTGTGACTCTCTTTCAATTTGTTGGCTATAGTAGTTGAGCTCATTGTTCAGAAAATGTAAGGTGTTGAGTTCATAAGCTCCGGTCATAAACCTTCGACTCTAAAGTTGCTTACGGCCATGCCCTCCAGAATAATCTCATTTTGAACATCCTGAACAAGGGTGTCCTGCCGTCTTTTTAAGACTTTCACGTTTTTGCAAGTAATAAGTCACTATCATTTTATTTATTTATTTTTTTTTACGAAAATGGTGACTTACTTTCAAATCTTAAATTCGAAAGACTTATATGTTCTCAAGCATCTTTGTTGTTTGTTGTCCCCCGTATGACCCACCATTGATAAAATCAATATCCCAGATTCTTTAACTCTCACGGTATAACTTCACCCTTAAGTTGCTGATTTTTTCAGACATTTCTTCTCAGAGAATGGCACAATAAGTGGAACTTTTGTTCACCTCCTTATTTGGCAACCATATTGTGACTATTTCGTTCTTATATGAGTGAATTTTTCTTGTCCAGTTCCACTACATGCATTATTTCTAGCTCAAGATTTCTTTCTGAAACACTAAGTTAAGGCTAATGTATTGCATTTTCCTTGATGGTAGTTGACTTTTCCAAAAATATTTCTTTCACTTTGGTCGCTACCTGTGAATCCATTGATGTATTTCCATGATTTCCACATTATAATGTTGGTGAACCATGATCAACGTTAATCCATGGCAATTGTTTACATTTCTAAACCCTCTTGCGACTAATCATCTGAGGTCTTGACATGTTGAAATCATCATCCTTGATGTCCGGATCTAGTCAATTTGAACGGACAATTTAACCATCTTATTTGACAAGCCTACTATGGAAATTGAGAGTTCATACAGTATCATCTTATTCTCATGACCTACCTCATGTTCTTTCAAGTTCCCATAAGAATTGAATTCACAAATTCGATGGGTTTAAGTATTTGAAACCATTTGAACCTTGAAGTTCTTTGAATGGATACGATAAGTTCAATTGAACTTAGTACTTGCCTTCAAAATCAATTGTCACGATTTGAGGTCGAAAATTCACAACAGTCGAGCAAGAGATGTTATTCTTATCCCTTTGGATATTCTATAGTCCTTTCAATAAAAGAAATTTGCAGTCATGTTTCTTCTAGGTGACATCAGTACCTATCCAAGTTAAGACTGTTTGATTAATCATCGAGTTCTTAGTACAAGGCAATCATGAAGGGCATAGTTGTTTGGACTTTTCGCACTTGTGTGCCGCCGGTCACGAGCTGCTATGGGATGGATCGTTACGCTATATACATAGAATGTAGGCCACAAAAAGAGAAATGTAAAGGAATCTTATATACGTACAGACCTAATGACTTTTCGTTATGCAAGACTTATTTATCTAAGTGATTAATCGTTTGGGGCACAAATAACAAAGTGAACTAGGAGAGCCACGAGGAAATGGAGATCAAGATCATCGTTAGGTAACGAAATCTAGTGAAAATATGAACACTCTCATAGATTACGTTTTAATGAACGGATGTCTTCGACAAGAGGAAAATCATCTGAGATATGGCGCAATAAAACCAACGAATGAAGGAACGATCGGGAAAACGAAAACGTACTTCAAATGAGAATAAGAAGCAACAACTTGCCCCAAAACCATCGCAGAATGGCGGTAGAGAAGCCGATCTCAATAAGAAGGTTGAGTACCGACCTAAGGCCCATCCCCGCGCTAAGTGGTCAAGAAACCACCGTGGAAAGTGCATAGTTATGACACATAGGTGCCTTAATTGTGGCAGAAGCGGACATTTCTCCAGGGAATGCTGTACAAGAATACTAGGACAGGAGGGAGGCAGGACTATTAAGGGCAGCGTCCGTAGTTGCGGGCACTTCAAGCTGAGCCAAGAAGAAAGACAGTCCTAATCACCATATCACCAGCGGCAGCTACGCCAGAGGTTTCCCACTCAGACTATAGTTACTGCACCGAGGCAGAAACAGCCTAAGATTGAGCAGGGAACCAAGAGCAAGACAATTTAGCAAGTATGGGAACTCTCCTCAACATACCTATTGTCATTCTTTCATGTCAGCACCTTGCGTGGATACTTTAGAATTGCCTACTGATGAAATCGAACATAAGATGAGGGTGTTCTCACCCATAGGAGGCCTTAAAGATACCTCACGAACTTGCTCGAACGTAGAATTCACTATGGGAAACCTTAAGTTAGTGGCTCACAATTTACATGTAACGTTGATGTGGAACGTCGACATCATATTGGGAATGGATTGGTTAGCCGAGAACTACGCTACCATTCTTTGTAAGGAAAGGCAGATCTCTGTGCAATACCCAGGGAAAGAACCCACAATCTTTCACGGAATATCCGTGAGGCGACGAAAGTCCATAGATTCTGCGCTACAAGCGGCCACTATGATAAGGAAAGGATGCTCTGCATACCTCGTTTATCTGAATGGAGAAGAGAAAGAGGACCGTAAGATTGAGGATGTAGAAGTGGTACGAGAATTCCCAGATGTCTTTTCGGACGCACTACCAGGATTGCCGCCAGACAGGCAATTAGAATTCACAATCGATCTCGAACCAGGATCGGCCTCGGTATCGAAGGCACCATACAGAATGGCGCCTAAAGAGTTAGAAGAACTCAAGATACAGCTACAGGAATTACTAGACCTCGGTTTCATCCGACCCAGTGTGTCACCATGGGGCGCACCAGTGCTCTTCGTGAAGAAGAAGGACGGAACACTGAGAATGTGTATCGACTACCGAGAGTTGAACAAGCTGACGCTCAAGAACAAGTATCCTCTACCAAGGATTGATGACCTTTTGACCAACTTCGAGGGGCGGGTGTATTCTCGAAGATGGACTTGAGATCAGGCTATTACCAACTGAAAGTCCGACATGATGATGTACCCAAGACGGCGTTCCGCACTAGATGCGGCCATTACGAATTCACTGTAATGCCTTTTGGACTTACAAATGCCCTGGCAGTGTTCATGGACTTAATGAACCGCGTGTTCCATCCATACTTGGACAAGTTCGTCCTAGTCCTTATAGATGATGTACTAATCTATTCGAAGAACGAGAAGGAACACGAGAAACGTCTGAGAACCACCTTAGAGACGTTGAGAGCCGAGAAACTCTATGCTAAGTTTGGAAAATGTGAGTTCTGGCTTAACAAGGTGAACTTCCTTGGACACATAGTAACGGCAGAAAGGACCCGAGTGGACCCTGCAAAGGTGGAAACAGTACAACGTTGGCAGTCACCAACAACGCCTAATGAGATTCGAAGTTCTTAGGTTTGGCTGGATATTATCGAAGGTTTATTGAAGGATTTTCTAAAATAGCCAGACTACTGACTCAACAGCTCAAGAAAGGAGCTAAGGTCAATTGGACGCCGGAGTGCGAAGCAAGCTTCCAACTATTAAAAGAAAAGTTGACCACCGCACCAGTCCTAGCCGTGCCAGCACCAGGAGCAGGCTATGTAGCGTACACCGATGCATCAAAGATTGGACTTGGATGCGTACTGATGCAGAATGGCAAGGTGATTGCGTACGCGTCACGCCAACTCAGGCCACACGAGCTAAATTACCCCACTCATGACCTTGAACTAGCAGCAGTGGTACATGCCTTAAAGATTTGGAGACATCACCTCTACGGAGTTCGATGTGAGATCTTCACGGACCACAAGGGCCTTAAGTACTTCTTCGAGCAGAAGGATTTAAACATGCGACAACGCAGATGGCTCGAATTAGTCAAGGATTATGACTGTGGTATAAATTACCACCCAGGCAAGGCCAATGTAGTGGCAGATGCCTTGAGCAGGAAGACTATGCCCCAAGTGGCCACCTTCCTCACACAGAATGAGGAGCTCATACGGGAATTTGCTAAGATGCGACTGGAGGTAGTAAGAGCACCAGAGACGGTGGAAGGTAGGATCGCCCCTTTAGTGATTGAACCAGACTTAAGGGCCATAATTGTTGAGGCTCAAAGGAGTGATGAAGCATTAGAGAAAGTTCGTCTTAAAGTGAGGTCGGGAAAAGAGGTGAGTTATCATGAAGAAGCGGATGACGCCCTCACTTTTGAAGGGAGATTATGTGTACCCGATGACGAGGTTCTCAGAAATGGGATCATGAGCGAAGCGCATGAAACACCCTATACTGCCCACCCAGGAAGTACGAAAATGTATCAAGATATGAAGAAGCAGTTTCGGTGGGATGTCATGAAGAGGAGCATAGCGTCGTTTGTAGAAAGGTGCCTAGCATGTCAACAAGTGAAGGCTCTACATCAACGACCCTATGGGAAATTGCAACCCCTAGAAATCCCCGAGTGGGAATGGGAACACATTGCTATGGACTTCATGACAGGGTTGCCAAGGTCACAAAAGCGCGCACTTCGTGACAGGATTGTTATTTGGGTGATTATAGATCGCCTCACCAAAAGCGCGCACTTCGTACCAGTTCGTATTACTTACGAATCGAACAAGTTAGCTCAAATCTACGTGCAAGAGATCATACGATTACATGGAATACCGGTGACGATCACATCAGACCGTGATACGAAATTTACTTCTAGATTTGGATAAGCCTGCAGCAAGAGCTAGGCACCAGATTGAATTCAGTACGGCATTCCATCCACAGACTGATGGGCAGTCTGAGAGGACAATCCAGACCTTGGAAGATATGCTGAGAGCCGTCGTGCTCAACCGTGGAGGAAACTTGGAGCTAGTACTACCATTTATAGAGTTTGCTTACAACAACAGTTGTCAGCATCTATAAACATGGCCCCAAATGAAGCATTGTATGGAAAGAAATGTAGACCACCGCTTTACAGGAATGAAGTCGGAGAGAGAAAGATACTCAGACCGGATTCTGTAAAGGAAATGATAGAGATTGTCCGTCAGATTCGTGAGAGAATCAAGGAAGCTCAAGATAGGCAGAAGTCTTACGCGGATGCTCGCCGAACCAATCTGCAGTTCAAGGCGGGAGACAAAGTTTTTCTGAAAGTATCTCCGTCTAAAGGGATTACGAGATTCGGCGTCAAGGGCAAGCTAAGGCCACGTTTCATCGGACCCTACGAGATTCTAGAAGAAGTGGGTCCTGTGGCGTACGGATTGGCACTCCCACCGAGTTTCGGGAATGTACACAATGTCTTTCACGTATCATAATTGAGGAAATACGTGTTCGACCCGAAACACATAGTCCACCAAGAGGAAATGGTTTTGGAACCAGACTTAAGCTATGAAGAGAAGCCAGAGGAAATATTGGATAGGAAGGTCAAGGAACTGAAGAACAAATCTATTGTAACGGTGAAAGTTTTATGGAAACACCATGGTCACGAGGAAGCTACGTGGGAATTTGAAGACAAGATGAAGGAAAGGTACCCAGAGCTGTTTGAGTAACATAAGCAAAATTTCGGGACGAAATTTTTGCTAAGGTGGGTAGAATGTAATACCCGCTCTTTGTTACCTTTTCTTTAAGACTAATGTCAACCTAGAGAAATGTTTGTTGTTTTCAAATCAGAAATATTAGTCGATGGTCTTGCTTGGTTGCTAATTTGAAGAGTGTCGATCAAACTAAAACAGATTTTCGTATATACGTGTGAAATACAATAAACGTCAAGAAATAAAAATGAGGTTACTTTGTCAAACTAGAAAGTCCGAATACATATCAAGCTACTCTATAACTATAAAATAATTTACACATGTGTTGACAAAAAAAAAAAAAGAATTTAAGAATACAAATATACAAAGAGTTGGGCCTCGACTCTCGAACTCGAGATTTCTTTCGGCCCAAAGACTTAGAGGGCAGCCCGAAGGCCCGTGCAGCCAGCCCGACTGCCTCGTCTCGATCCCAGGCCACATCCCCAATTTTTTTTTAAAAAAACCCTTTTCCTTTATCTGCCATTAAACCTGCAAGAACCTACAAAACTAATAAATATTTTAGATTACTTTTCCCAACATCAAACCAAACAAGGAAGGAGGCATCCTTTCTTTACCAAAGAAGGTCTAAATGATCCCAAAATGGGAGGTACACTCCTACACAGCCAATGCACCAAACCGAGAGCTGTATGTGAAAACAAAAATTCTTAAAACTTAGGAGTACAAGGCTGCAAACCTGTGTACTAAGTAATAAATGAATGAAGGGACAACTGAGATAAAACATTTAGAATTTACCTCTCATTGCTGCCAAGAATTTGAGACTTGCCTCTTTTGGAGTGGCAACCTATCCTTTGACCGATACCTTGCTGATCAGCTAGCCCAAAACGTGTCCCTCCAGCTGCGCCAAATCAGCCCAAACCGAACAGCCACCTGCTTCCCCTGCACATCAAACAAAGTAACCTAATGAAGGTAGTACTTATGTTTCAAGAAAGAGACAAAGGAAGTAAACTAAAGGTGCCATCTGCAGCATGAAAACAAAGAGCTTTGACAGCCATTTAAGGCCTCACGAGTACACCACACTTCGCCTATATAAACCACCATAAACCGCCCCTGACTCCCTCCCCAGAAACCACAAATTCACTCACAATCAAGGAGTGCAGCAAGGAATCGGGAGGAGCAAGAAGGCGAGGAGGGGCAGCGGCAACACGGAGAAGCAGCCGTAAAACGAGAATCGCAAAGGAGAGGTATTCCATAGCCCACCCTCACCAATGCATCATGATAGCCAATCATAGATAATCAAGAACTTAGAACTATAGGTGCTCAAAAATCCAATGTGAACTTAGCAATATCGACTGATAGAACCCATACTTTGAGTAAGAATACAAACCAACACAGTAGGCCTCATGTACAAGTTTTGATATCAAAGTTTTCCCCAATTAAATTACTACCCAAGATGGTTTCAACATCACACAGTAAGATACACTAAGACTTCATCTTTGAAACATAGTATTGTTACAAGGAAATAAATGAGAGGAAAAAAACTTAGCTTTGGAGCGAGGAGTGATGGGAGAGCTGCCGGACGGCGAGCTGCGATGACGGCGGTAGAGAATTCGCCGGAGGGAGCCAGGAGAACGCCGGAGGCAGGGAGAAAGAGAGGCGATGCCTCCTTCCTGTCGGCGACTCCGCTAATAAAGATGAGGCGACGGCGGGCTGGTCTTCAAGGCGGGCCAAGCCGCGTCTACCTCAGCCGGAGACGTCGGCGACGGCGCTGAATCGCCGAGAACGAGCAAAGGATGAGCGGAGAGGGGAATTTCAGAGGCGCGGCGTAGCAGCCGAAGGAGGGAGAGATTAGAAGGGAAGAAGGAGAGAGAGAGTTGGAGCAGCGGCGACGGCGGAGCTCGCCGCGCGATAACGGCGACACAGGCGCGCCGTCGATCCAGAGCTGGAGCCGGCGACGAAGGGGGGGGAGATGCGCCGTCGTTCCTCTCCAAAGCAAGGATTAGGAATTGGGGTTTTTGATTTTGATTTTGGGGATTTTGTGTTTTGAGAGAGAGAGGCCGATAGTTTTGAGGGAGGAAGAAATTGGGCCTCTTTCATTTGGGCCTCTCCTTTTCTTCTTTTGGGCCTCTATAAATTAAATGCATGGGCTAAGGTTTTGTTAATTAATGGACCAATTCTTTAAATAATCTAAAGAGTTGGGCTAATAATTAAAATAAAATGGGAGTTTGCTCTAGCCTAATTAAATCATGAGCCCACCTATGTTGCTAAATCAAATAATTGAGGTTAAGTAATGGTCCGCTAATTTATTTCCACGATGATAAATTTAATTCCCAGACTTTAGTATTAGCGCTCGAGTAATTTATGGTGCGAAATGATGAAAAGACCTCGAGTCTATTTTAGTACTCAGGGACTCTTTTTATGAATTAAGGAAAAGGAATAAAATGATCACGCACTTAGGATGCATCCACGTTTAAGCTTAATTGATTTATCAAAGTCTAATTAAATATTATGCTATTTCCTAAAGGGGCGTCTACGAACGTCATCTAAGGCCAAGTTAAGGAAATTACAGAAAGAGCTTTAGCTTTTAAGGTGGGCATTTCTTTCAAAATGAGATTTCAGTATGAAAATGTGAATCTTTGCTCAAGTATGTTGTCATGCCATGTTTTGTTTTATGATTACCTATCTGCTTAGCTATGCCAATTTAAGTTAAATCGAATTCGGGTCCAAGTAGGGCCGCAAACCCTACTCGGACTAGTGTACACATAAGGGGACCGTGAGCTAACAAAAGGGGTTGGCCGGTCCAGTGACCGTCGTGGAATGTGGCCACATTCCCGGTTCACATCAGTTTCAGATATGGTATATCTATGTTATGTGATTGCGCAATCAAATCTTTACTAAAGGAAAAGTATTTTAGTGACTCGGGTCTTTTTATGTAAAACCCCGTGATCACTCAACTCTGGCATTGACAATTAAAGATAAAACCATTTTTGGCAATGTGCCCACTGATTATATCAAATACTCAGCCCTGCATGTTATTTTCAAATGTACAGGTTGAACGTGTACGAGGAGGCGAAGGTGTTGGGACAAGACTTTTAAATAAGTAGTTAGGTAACCCAAAGTAGCATGTCTTCATACGTGCTATTTTGTCTTGGACTCTTCCGCTGCAAATCTAGAATTATGTGCTAGAAAGCTATGAACTTAGTCTTGATACTCTGAACACGTTTTGACTATGAACCCATATGCCTTTGATACTATTGATTTAAGTGATTTCATCCTTTTATTGTTGTCCCTTGATTATTGAGAATTTTTAGTCGCGAAATAGCTACGCTCACTAGCACTAGGGAGTTGTGGTCGTGACAAATAATCATCTAAATAGAGTCTTTTTATAAATTTATTTAATTTGTAATTTTCCTTTTGCAAGCCCCAACAACTTCCCCATCATTTGATAAACAATACATACATGTAATGTAGGTGAAATTAAAATGGCTGAGGGGCACCCCACCTTAACCCTGCTTATGCTCTCTCCTATTTTATTATCTATTTATTTATTCTTTTATACATTTTGTCTTAATCATCATGCTTAAAAAAATGATCATTCTATTAATGTGGAATGGAGAGATTACAAATGTCTAAAATAAAAGAAAAACATCTCAAATATAAATACTTCTATGTCTATGGTATCTTAAATGATTTATTATAGATATTCTTACTTATATTATTTTTATTTTAATATGCCCAATCAATTTTTAAAAATATGATTTTAATAGTAATAAAAGAAAAGTACATAAAAATTTCGCCCACACCTACCATAACCAAACACTCCCAATTCTTGTAACTAGTGAGGAATATACCGAGCTTTGGGTTCTATAAATTTTATAAAATTAAAAAAGTCAATAAAATTTTCTAAAATATTATAATCGAATCGATTTCATAAAACAAAACAAAGAAGGATTAACACGCATCAAACGAAAAATTTCTGTTAGTACTTTACATGTCGGTAAAAGTTTTTTAGCTGCAGACTACAGAAATTATGTTCGAAATTTGATCAGAATTACCGAGGGATTGGCCACCGTCAGAAATTCAACTTTTTTTTTATAGTGATATCTCATATTTCTTATTACCAAAATAAACCCTTAAAATACTTTTAAAAATTGAAACTTTTATTTTACATATATTATAGGTTGTATTTATTTTAAAAAGTCTAACTATTTACATTAGTAAATATATTAGTATAATATTTTAATAATTTGAATTTTTAAATTATGTAGTTTCAGTCAATTATTATTTCTCTTATAAATTTCATCGGTGAATTAAAATATGAATAATATTTTGATTAATAATACTCCCTCGTCCATGAAAATAGTCTCATTTTACTATTTTTGGGATGTCTACAAAAACTAGTCTCATTCTTAAAAATAGAAAGTTTCTCTCCCATACTTTTCCCACTTTATCTTCCTTCTCTCATAATTTCATTATCTCTCTTACTTTACCTACTTTTTCTCCTCATTTCTCTTTACGAATTTCTCATTAAAACTCTTGCCATGCAAAAATGAGACAATTTTTTTGACAGAGAGCGTATTTTTTTGCCTCCCAATCCTGTTTCATGCATGTGTTTTATAGCAAAACTGCACTTGAATCAGCAAACTAACGACCCTTTTTGAGCCAGGTGGTGTGTAGATTTCGCCGGAAACCGAAGATCACATCATTCTAGAGGGCGAAAGCAAAAGTGCGGAAAAGAAGAGAAAAGAGGCAGCTTTTGAGCTCCTCAATAACAGGAGGATTCAAAAATTGCAAAGTGTGTGCAATTGGTTTTTCTTGTCTTCTCCTTAAAGATCCTTATAATTGCCAATAGATTCATCCCACAAGGAACTTAGATCTAGAGTTGGTCATAGGTTAGAAGATCTTTGGTTTTGCAATAAAGCTTCAAGGTTTACATGTGGAGAAGTAGCAAGTCACTTCTATTCTTTGGAGAATCACAATTGTAAGATTCAATATCATAATTTAATATAAAATTATGTGATTAATTGCGCAATAGCATGTTTATAAATGTTGTAGCATGAAATTGAATCGATCCACATAATCACCTAAATAGATTCTTTTTATAAATTTATTTAATTTGCAATTTTCCTTGTGCAAACCCCAACTGTCACGACCACAAACTTTCTAATGATGGTGACTGCATCTAAACGTGATTCAATAGCACCTTAAAATCAAGGGATGAAGAATAAACATGATTTATAAGAAGAAACCTAGGACAAAAGTCTCGCAGGTGAAAGTGAAATGGACAACATAAAGTCAGAGTGCGGTCTAGGTTCACAATCCCTCTAACATAGAATTCTATTACAGCGGAAACGTCCAAGACAAGGCAGTATGTATGGAGACATACTACCCTGGGCTACCTATTGACTTATTCGAGGATTCATTCCCAACACCATCGCCTGCCCGTCCACGTTCAACCTGCACATTTTAAAAGAAACATGCAGGGCTGAGTATTTGATATACTCAGTGAGCACATTGCCAAAAAACAGTTTTGATTTTAATTGTCAAGCCACAGTTGAGAGATCACGGGGTTTTTATTTAAAAGGCCCGAGTCTCTAAATACTTTTCCTTTCATAAAGATTTTGATTGCGCAATCATATGACATAGATCTACCATATCTGAACATTGTGTGAACCGGGAATGTGGCCACATTCCACGACGGTCACTGGACCGGCCAACCCCTTTTGTTAGCTCACGGTCCCCTTATGTGTACACTAGTCCGAGTAGGGTTTGCGGCCCTACTGGGACCCGAATTCGATTTAGCATAAATTGGCATAGCCAAGCAGATAGGTAATCATAAAGCAAAACATGGCATGACAACATACTTGAGCAAAAATTCACATTTTCATACTGAAATCACATATTGAAAGAATGCCCACCTCAAAAGCTAAAGCTCCTTCTGGAATTTCCTTAATTTGGTCTTAGATGACGTTCGAAGACGTCCCTTTAGGAAAATAAAAAGGATACTTTATTAGATTTTGAGGTATCCATTAAGCTTAGACATGAATGCATCCTAAGTGCGATGATCATTTTATTCTTCTTTTAAAATTTTCTAGAAGAGTTCTAGAATTCTTGAATATGAATTAAATCAGTAGATTTAATTAAATTAGTAAAATTATTCACTTAACTAGAGGGTGCTACCTCCCATGCCATTTATGTAAACATACAAAAAATTTGGCTCGAGGTCTAAATACTCGTTAGCGTATCGCAGTTTCTTAAAATTAATCATTTGAGCACTCTTGCTAGTTTCCGAAAAAAAAATTTAGACTTATCTTCGTGGAATTAATTTGTGGACTATTAATTAATTCATAACATATAAAGGCCCATGATTTAAATAAATTCTTAGCCCATGCTTTAATTAATTAGTGGCCCAACCTATTACTAAAGAGGCCCGATACAAAAAAAAAAGGAGGCCCAATACCTAATTAATAAAAAGAATTGGCCCAAACTCCCTACCCTAACCATCGACCCCTCTCTCTTCCTCCTTCATTTCCAAAATTCCCCAATCACAAACCCTAAACTCTCCTCCCTCCTCTCTCTCGGCGACAACGCCGCCTGTTCCGCCGCCACCGCCTCGCGGCCGCCCTCATCGGTCGCCGTCCTCCGCCGCCTCCTCCGGCGGCGCTTCTCCTCCTCGGCGAAAACGCCGTCAACCGCCCATTTCCGTCCAGCACTCTCCCTCTCTCTCTCGGCTGAATTTGCCAGCGTCAGCCCGTCAGCTCTGTGCTCACGATTTCCGTCGAGCTCAGCGACACTATCGCTGGAGTCGCAGTGCCTCCTCGCCGTCTCCTTTCCCCCCACAAATTCATCCCCTAAAATTGATTCCCTAAATTGAGAATGAGGAGCTGAGCCTCCATCCCCTTCCTACGACCTCTCCGGCGCCGCTACCTCGATGGGAATTTCGGAGCTCCGTCAGCGCTGGCTCCCACACCGTCCTTCACTCCGCTACGGGAGCGGCAGCTCCTCTCGCCGCCGTCCCTTGTCGTCCGCCTCCTCCGTGAGGCAGCCACGACACTTACCGGAGGCTCACGCCCCCGCTTCCTCTGCGCTCCGGCGGGCGCTCTTCCTTCCCGGCGAATCAGTGGTGGAGAGGAGGCATCGCCTCCGTCGCGACGGCTCCACCTCGCCGTTCGCCGCTGCTCTGCGCCGAGCTTTCTCTCGCCGTCGAGCTCTTTCTCCATCAAGCTCTCCGGAAGGCAGTGATCTTTACTCGGCGGCGCCGACGCCAGCCGCCGCTGCCTCGCGCAGCTGCTCCAGCAGCGCCACCATTACAGCCAGTTCTCCGGAGCTTCGTTGTCATTCGATCGCACTAAGCTAAGCTTTCTAACTCCCATTATCTAGTTCATTATGTTGAGTTCATTTCTGGCAATAGCTTGTGGTAAAGAAGTTCTTGACTATGGGGTGCTAAAGCTTTGATCCTCCTTAGGCAGTAGCTTATGATATTTCTTGTACTAAATTGTGTGATGTGGAAATCCTAAAGCTCTAAGTTCTTGAGTATGAGGTTCTAATATGATGCAGAGGGGAGTATCTTGATTACCTTGCTTGTGGATTCCTCTTGTTTGTTGAGATACTTCTAGGCTCACTCCCTTCACTCTCCTTGCTCCCGCTCTAATTCTCGACAATGTGTGTGGTCATAGTGTGGCAGTGAGGCTGATTGGAGAGGGTGTATATATATTGGAGTTTGTTGGGATTTTGGCAGAGATTAAATCTGGACTCTTTGGCTCCTTGCTAGCTATTCTTTTGGTGGTTTATGGAGTATGTACTCGTGAGAAATAAATGGCTGTTGTGCAATAGTTGTTGCAGGGCTGACTTGCCTTCTATGGCAAATCCTTGGTCCTCTATAACTAAAGGAAATGTTGTTTCTTTTCTTCAATTAATAGCCCCCTTTATTTTCTTTTGTTTCCTAGTCACTAAACTTGTCTTTACTTATCTTGTAGGTGAGAGGAAAAGCATGGCTGCCTTGCGGCTGCCTTGAGACGTGGGTCAGCTGCCCTGAGTCTCCGTCGGCTGCCTGGGCTCGGCGACTGCACGGATATGGCGCGGTGGTAGTGCGGTGTGGGCTCGGGAAAAGAAGTCCAAGTGCAAGCTACCCTAGACTTTATTTCCTTGAGCTTTTGGTTCATTCAAGAGTATTGTAATATTAATATCCCATCTCATCCTTTTTGTAAGACCATCATGAAATTCCAAAGAAACAAATTTTGGGCATTATGTGGATATTTTCTTTCGGGAACACTTGAATAGCATTCCTTTTTATTCCGCAACGTACATTAGTTGGTTTAGTTCGTTTGATTATTTCTTTAACTTTTACTTTGCAAATAACACTATTAAGTTCATCAAAGGCTCGAGTTCCATTTATTTTCACGAAACAAGAGAACGATAGATTTCTAGTTCGACGTTAACATACATGAAAAGATAATAAAAGAAGCGGGTGCTACATTCTACCCTCCTTAAAGAAAATTTCGTCCCGAAATTTTGCTTATGTTACTCAAACAGTTCTGGGTACTTTTCTTTCATCTTGTCTTCCAATTCCCACGTAGCTTCCTCGTGACTATGATGTTTCCATAGAACTTTCACCGTTACAATAGATTTATTCCTCAATTCCTTGACGTTCCTATCCAAGATTGCCTCTGGCTTCTCTTCATAGCTTAAGTCTGGTTCCAACACCATCTCCTCTTGGTGGATTATATGTTTTGGGTCGAACACATATTTCCTCAATTGAGACACGTGAAAAACATTGTGCACGTTCCCGAAACTCGGTGGGAGTGCCAATCTGTACGCCACAGGACCCACTTCTTCTAAAATTTCGTAGGGTCCGCTGAAACGTGGTCTTAGCTTGCCCTTGACGCCGAATCTTGTAATCCCTTTAGACGGAGATACTTTTAGAAAAACTTTGTCTCCCGCCTTGAACTGCAGGTCGGTTCGGCGGGCATCCGCGTAAGACTTCTGCCTGTCTTGAGCTTCCTTGATTCTCTCACGGATCTGGCGGACGACCTCTATCATCTCCTCTACTAAATCCGGTCCCAGCGTCTTTCTCTCACCGACCTCATCCCAATAAAGCGGTGATCTACACTTCTTCCCATACAGTGCTTCGTATGGGGCCATGTTTATAGTCGCCTGATAACTGTTATTGTAAGCAAACTCTATAAGTGGCAACACTGGCTCCCATTTTCCTCCTCGGTCGAGCACTACGGCTCTTAACATGTCTTCCAAGGTCTGGATTGTTCTCTCAGACTGCCCATCAGTCTGCGGATGAAATGCTGTACTGAAATTCAACCTGGTGCCTAGTTCTTGCTGTAGGCTTATCCAAAATCTAGAAGTAAATTTCGGATCCCTGTCTGATGTGATCGTCACCGGTATTCCATGTAATCGTATGATCTCTTGCACGTAGATCTGGGCTAGCTTGTCCGATCCGTAAGTGATACGAACTGGTACAAAGTGGGCGCTTTTGGTGAGGCGATCTATAATCACCCAAATAGCAGTATTCCCTCGTTGTGACTTTGGCAATCCTGTCACGAAATCCATTGCAATGTGCTCCCATTTCCACTCTGGAATTTCCAGGGGTTGCAATTTTCCATAGGGTCGTTGATGTAGAGCCTTCACTTGTTGACATGCTAGGCACCTTTCTACAAACGATGCTATGCTCCTCTTCATGCCATCCCACCAAAAATGCTTCTTCATATCTTGATACATTTTCGTACCTCCTGGGTGGGCAGTATAGGGTGTTTCGTGAGCTTCGCTCATGACCTCATTCCTGAGAGTCTCGTCATTGGGCACAAATAATCTTCCTTCAAACGTGAGAGCGTTATCCGCCTCTTCGCGATAACTCACCTCTTTTCCCGTTCTCACTTTAAGTCGAATTTTCTCTAATGCTTCATCACTCCTTTGAGCCTCAACAATTCTGGCTCTTAAGTCTGGCTCAATCTTTAGAGTGGCGATCCTACTTTCCACCGTCTCTGGTGCTCCTACTATTTCGAGCCGCATTTTGGAAAATTCTCGTATAAGCTCCTCATTCTGTGTGAGGAAAGTGGCCACTTGGGGGATGGTCTTCCTGCTCAAGGCATCTGCCACTACATTAGCCTTGCCTGGGTGGTAATTTATACCGCAGTCATAATCCTTGACTAATTCGAGCCATCTGCGTTGTCGCATGTTCAAATCTTTCTGCTCAAAGAAGTACTTAAGGCTCTTGTGGTCCGTGAAGATCTCACATCGAACTCCGTAGAGGTGATGTCTCCAAATCTTCAAGGCATGTACTACTGCTGCTAGTTCCAGATCATGAGGGGGGTAATTCAGCTCGTGTGGCCTAAGTTGGCGTGATGCGTATGCAATCACCTTGCCATCTTGCATCAATACGCATCCAAGTCCGACCTTTGAAGCATCGGTGTACACTACATAGCCTGTTTCTGGCGCTGGCACGGCTAGGATTGGTGCGGTGGTCAATTTTTCTTTTAATAATTGGAAACTTGCTTCACATTCCGGCGTCCAATTGACCTTAGCTCCTTTCTTGAGCTGTTGAGTCATTGGTCTGGCTATTTTAGAAAATCCTTCAATGAACCTCCGATAATATCCAGCCAAACCTAAGAAACTTCGAATTTCACTCGGTGTTGTCGGTGACTGCCAACGTTGCACTGCCTCCACCTTGGCAGGGTCCACTCGGATCCCATCTGCCGTAACTATGTGTCCGAGGAAATTCACCTCGTTGAGCCAGAACTCACACTTGCTAAACTTAGCATAGAGCTTCTCGGCTCTCAACGTCTCTAAGGTGGTTCTCAGATGTTCCTCGTGTTCCTTCTCATTCTTCGAGTAGATGAGTACATCGTCTATAAAGACTAGGATGAACTTGTCCAAGTACGGGTGGAACACGCGGTTCATTAAGTCCATGAACACTGCCGGGGCATTTGTGAGCCCAAAAGGCATCACAGTGAATTCGTAATGGCCGTATCTGGTGCGGAAAGCTGTCTTGGGTACATCGTCATGTCGGACTTTCAGTTGGTGATAACCTGATCTCAAGTCCATTTTCGAGAATACACCAGCCCCTCGAAGTTGGTCAAACAGGTCGTCAATCCTTGGTAGAGGGTACTTGTTTTTGAGCGTCAGTTTGTTCAACTCTCGGTAGTCGATACACATTCTCAACGTTCCGTCCTTCTTCTTCTCGAAGAGCACTGGTGCGCCCCATGGTGACACACTAGGTCGGATGAAACCAAGGTCTAATAATTCCTGTAGCTGTATTTTGAGTTCCTCTAACTCTTTAGGTGCCATTCTGTATGGTGCCTTTGATACTGGGGCCGATCCTGGTTCGAGATCAATTGTGAATTCTAACTGCCTGTCTGGCGGCAATCCAGGTAGTGCGTCTGGGAAGACATCTGGAAATTCTCGTACCACTGCTACATCTTCAATCTTACGGTCCTCTTTCCCCTCTCCATTCAGGTAAACGAGGTATGCAGGGTATCCTTTCCTTATCATAGTAGTTGCGTGAAGTGCAGAAATTATGGACTTTCGTCGCCTCATGGAGATCCCGTGGAAGATTGTGGGTTCCTTCCCTGGGTATTGTAGGGAGATCTGCCTTTCCTTACAGAGAATGGTAGCGTAGTTTGCAGACAGCCAATCCATTCCCAAAATGATGTCGACGCTCCACATCAACATCACATGCAAATTGTGAGCCACTAACTTAAGGTTTCCCATAGTAAATTCTACGTTTGAGCAAGTTTGGGTGATGTCTATAAGGCCTCCTACGGGTGAGGACACCCTCATCTTATGTTTTACTTCGTCAGTAGGCAGTTCTAAAGTATCCACACAAGGTGCTGATATGAATGAGTGTGATGCACCCGTATCAAACAAAATGGCAATAGGTATGTTGAGGAGAGTTCCCATACCTGCCAGGTTGCCCTGCTCTTGGTTCCCTGGCTCCGTCCTAGGCTGCCTCTGTCTCAGTGCAAAAGCTCTGGCCTGAGTGGGAAGTCTCTGCCGTAACTGCCGCTGGTGTTGTGGAGCTTGGGGTAGGGCCACTTTTCCTTTCGGCTCAGCTTGAAGTGCCCGCAGTTGTGGACGCTGCCCTTGATAGTTCTGTCTCCCTCTGACTCCAGCGTTCCTATCCGGGCATTCTCTGGAGAAATGTCCGCCCTTGCCACAGTAGAAGCACCTATCAGTCCCAGCCTTGCACTCCCCATGATGATTCTTCGAGCACTTGGCACAGGGAGGGGCTCTAGGTCTGTACTCCATCATCTGACTTGGAGCAGTTTGCCTTCCACCATTCTGCGGTGGCTTCAGAGCAAGTTGTGGCCTCTTAACTTCATTTGGAGCACGATCTCCATCCCACCTCCTTTTCTCTCGGAAGTTTTGCTATTGTTGAGGTGGTGCTGTGGCAACAAGTACAGTTGACTTCTCTTTGGGCATGGCTGCCTCGATGTCCAAGGCTCGACTCAGTGATTCAGGGTACGACAACCCTCCAAGGCTTGCCAAGGCCATCTTTATTTCGTACCTCAAACCGGCACAAAACTTCTCAGCCATCTTCTCATCAGTATCGACTTGGTAAGGCGCGTAGCGAGACATGTCGCAGAACATTCTGTCATACTCAGTAACGGACATCCGTCCTTGTTTCAGATTATAGAATTCCACTTCCTTAGCCTTACGGTAACTCTTTGGGATATACTTGTCATACATTCCAGTTTTGAACTCATCCCAAGTCATCTGAGCCAGTTGTTCCGGGGTTAAAATTTTCTTTCGTGCCTCCCACCAGAAATCAGCTGATCCTGACAGTTGGAAGGTCACACAAGTCAACCGTTCCTGATCGTTGCAGTGCAGGAAGTTGAAGATACGTTCCATGGCGCGTATCCAGTTTTCAGCCACAACTGGGTCCCCTAAACCATTGGAAACCGGAGGGTTTTGTCTCAGAAAAAGTTCCTCTACTCGCCGCTCCTGTGGAGGTGGAGGCAGCGGAGGAGGTGGTGGAGTCATCCCTCTTCCCGCTCCATTTCCTCGGGGTACATTTTGTGGCACCTCGTCATTCCTTCTGGGCCGTCCGGCACGTTTTCTTGGCGGCATTCTGATCTAAGGATAACAAGGTTAAAGAATTTATAATCACCGAATGTCACAATCTTATGCATTGGATTCATTAAATACACCATTTTTTTTTTTGAACACAAGAAGCAATAATATCAAGGGCAAGTAACATAGCCAAGAAACATCACATGTCATAATCAAAGAAAATTGCCTCCAGCGAGGACTTAAAATCCGATACATGTGAGGGCAATAAGGAAAATAAGAAAGCTCCTAAAAAGGTTCGGTACATGGAAAGAGAAAACATGATGCTAAGCTACTACAATAAGTACGTCTGAGGCCTGCCCAATCAGTCCTGCTCAGAGTCGCTGCTGATCCACATCGGGTCGCCATGACTAGTCCCCTGATGGGACGTCTCGATCGGAGGCACCGGCTCCTCGGGGTGCTCTGGTACTGCCACAGGCTCTGATGGCTCCGGGGCTGCCACTGGTGCATAGGGAATATCGGTCCCGGCGGCCAACTCTCTGCGCATACGCCAAATGCGATGATACAGCTCGCTGAAAGAGGTCAAATCTATCGGTTGCTGGGACAACCGTAGTGTCTCCGGGTGGGGCTCCACCGGGGGTGGAGGTATCTCTGGTGGTGGGGGAATGAACTCCAACTTCAAATTAGCGAGGCCGCCAATCTGTGGCTCCTCCTCAGCGGGACCATCCTCCTGCATCTCGCCCCACTCCAAAACCTCCTCGGGTTCCTCATCCGAGTCCTCTCTCTCGGAGTCCTCCTCACTGACCTCATCGTCGTCTACGCCCTCCTCCTCTGGGTTCTCGTTGTCATCCTCACCCGCCGCGCTGCTCCCCATGGACCCGGTCTCATCACTCGAGTCGGGCGTAACCTCTACTCGGCCCCTCTCGCGGGCGGGAGCTCGAGACGACTGCCCCTCCTCGAATACTCCGCCTGCACCCCGCATGAGGGCCAAGGGTGGCAACCTGCGGAATCCCTCGCTCCCGGGCGCCTGCGCCCCTGGTGGAGGCCCATCACCGAAGTGGAAGCACCCTGCTGAGACTGCGCTCAGGAAACCGGGCATATCCCCAATAGGCTCATACGTGGGAGGCGGGGATGACGTGTACAACTCGGCAGTGGCCGTCATCCAACTCTGCCACTCCTCAGGAAACAGACCGACGAGCCTCATGATACCCTCATAGGGCTTCACCCCATGACAGTTGGCCTCCTCCCATAACTTCGCGTAGTGTGCCACGAACTCCGCCAACGTATCCCCATGGCAGCGGCGGTAGGACCGGAAATAGCAAACCACTGCCTCGGAATCCGCGCCAGCTCGGAGTGGCCTACGATGGGTGTAGCGCTGTCGTGCCATCTGTACGAAAGAATGGGCTCTCAAAAACGCGAAAAGAGAGAATAAGGTATAGAAGTAATATGCATAGTGAAATATATATATATATATAGTACTAGCCGTCGTATCGATAACCTATTAGGGTTTTTCTCCGATAGGGTAGATCGTATTAGCATTTGTTTTGAGTGACACGGGGGCCCTCATAATTTTGGACGTTCTTTCTCTTTTTAAACGTAAAGTCGTAATATAGTACGCCGTAGTTCGCATTTAAAGTTCTATTATATTTTTTTTTATAAAAGTTAGGGGTTTGCCCTAACTTGCATGTTTCCGTTGATTTCATCGTCCTTAGAAGCGGTGCAAGAGTCGTCATTCACGACTATTCGTTCATAGATACTCTAGCCTAATGTACCTCCTTAGGCGCTCTAGGTTTGCATGCATTAGTCATTTCGTAACTTTCTAAAAACTTCCTCGATCTATCATCATACTTCACATAATCAGGCATGCATAACTAATAATACTTTAGCATTTGTAAGACATCCTTATGCTTAACATTTTAAACTTGAAATTCTCTGGTTCGTAGAAAAATGGAATTTACATGCTTTTCCTTGAAATCCTTGAATATTTTTGAAATATCTTTAAAAGAAATCATTTTCCCTTTTATCAAGTCCTTTCATAAATAACTGAAAATTTTCTGGTAATAACTTCTTTCTTACCTCATTGCTGCGGTTGAACGTGACGAGTCGAGGTGTTGGGCCCCTTTAAGCATTCCATTTTAGTCATATTCTAGTCTAGTACTATCATTCTAGCTAGAGCTTGAAAGAAGGTTCTTGGGTCCAGAGCGAAAGAACGGTGCTCTGATACCACTCTGTCACGACCACAAACTTCCTAATGATGGTGACTGCATCTAAACGTGATTCAATAGCACCTTAAAATCAAGGGATGAAGAATAAACATGATTTATAAGAAGAAACCTAGGACAAAAGTCTCGCAGGTGAAAGTGAAATGGACAACATAAAGTCAGAGTGCGGTCTAGGTTCACAATCCCTCTAACATAGAATCCTATTACAGCAGAAACGTCCAAGACAAGGCAGTATGTATGGAGACATACTACCCTGGGCTACCTATTGACTTATTCGAGGATACATTCCCAACACCATCGCCTGCCCGTCCACGTTCAACCTGCACATTTTAAAAGAAACATGCAGGGCTGAGTATTTGATATACTCAGTGAGCACATTGCCAAAAAACAGTTTTGATTTTAATTGTCAAGCCACAGTTGAGAGATCACGGGGTTTTTATTTAAAAGGCCCGAGTCTCTAAATACTTTTCCTTTCATAAAGATTTTGATTGCGCAATCATATGACATAGATCTACCATATCTGAACATTGTGTGAACCGGGAATGTGGCCACATTCCACGACGGTCACTGGACCGGCCAACCCCTTTTGTTAGCTCACGGTCCCCTTATGTGTACACTAGTCCGAGTAGGGTTTGCGGCCCTACTGGGACCCAAATTCGATTTAGCATAAATTGGCATAGCCAAGCAGATAGGTAATCATAAAACAAAACATGGCATGACAACATACTTGAGCAAAAATTCACATTTTCATACTGAAATCACATATTGAAAGAATGCCCACCTCAAAAGCTAAAGCTCCTTCCGGAATTTCCTTAATTTGGTCTTAGATGACGTTCGAAGACGTCCCTTTAGGAAAATAAAAAGGATACTTTATTAGATTTTGAGGTATCCATTAAGCTTAGACATGAATGCATCCTAAGTGCGATGATCATTTTATTCTTCTTTTAAAATTTTCTAGAAGAGTTCTAGAATTCTTGAATATGAATTAAATCAGTAGATTTAATTAAATTAGTAAAATTATTCACTTAACTAGAGGGTGCTACCTCCCATGCCATTTATGTAAACATACAAAAAATTTGGCTCGAGGTCTAAATACTCGTTAGCGTATCGTAGTTTCTTAAAATTAATCATTTGAGCACTCTTGCTAGTTTCCGAAAAAAAAATTTAGACTTATCTTCGTGGAATTAATTTGTGGACTATTAATTAATTCATAACATATAAAGGCCCATGATTTAAATAAATTCTTAGCCCATGCTTTAATTAATTAGTGGCCCAACCTATTACTAAAGAGGCCCGATACAAAAAAAAAAATGGAGGCCCAATACCTAATTAATAAAAAGAATTGGCCCAAACTCCCTACCCTAACCATCGACCCCTCTCTCTTCCTCCTTCATTTCCAAAATTCCCCAATCACAAACCCTAAACTCTCCTTCCTCCTCTCTCTCGGCGACAACGCCGCCTGTTCCGCCGCCACCGCCTCGCGGCCGCCCTCATCGGTCGCCGTCCTCCGCCACCTCCTCCGGCGGCGCTTCTCTTCCTTGGTGAAAATGCCGTCAACCGCCCATTTCCGTCCAGCACTCTCCCTCTCTCTCTCGGCTGTATTTGCCAGCGTCAGCCCGTCAGCTCTGTGCTCACGATTTCCGTCGAGCTCAGCGACACTATCGCCGGAGTCGCAGTGCCTCCTCGCCGTCTCCTTTCCCCCCACTAATTCATCCCCTAAAATTGATTCCCTAAATTGAGAATGAGGAGCTGAGCCTCCATCCCCTTCCTACGACCTCTCCGGCGCCGCTACCTCGATGGGAATTTCGGAGCTCCGTCAGCGCTGGCTCCCACACCGTCCTTCACTCCGCTACGGGAGCGGCAGCTCCTCTCGCCGCCGTCCCTTGTCGTCCGCCTCCTCCGTGAGGCAGCCACGACACTTACCGGAGGCTCACGCCCCCGCTTCCTCTGCGCTCCGGCGGGCGCTCTTCCTTCCCGGCGAATCAGTGGTGGAGAGGAGGCATCGCCTCCGTCGCGACGGCTCCACCTCGCCGTTCGCCGCTGCTCTGCGCCGAGCTTTCTCTCGCCGTCGAGCTCTTTCTCCATCAAGCTCTCCGGAAGGCAGCGATCTTTACTCGGCGGCGCCGACGCCAGCCGCCGCTGCCTCGCGCAGCTGCTCCAGCAGCGCCACCATTACAGCCAGTTCTCCGGAGCTTCGTTGTCATTCGATCGCACTAAGCTAAGCTTTCTAACTCCCATTATCTAGTTCATTATGTTGAGTTCATTTCTGGCAATAGCTTGTGGTAAAGAAGTTCTTGACTATGGGGTGCTAAAGCTTTGATCCTCCTTAGGCAGTAGCTTATGATATTTCTTGTACTAAATTGTGTGATGTGGAAATCCTAAAGCTCTAAGTTCTTGAGTATGAGGTTCTAATATGATGCAGAGGGGAGTATCTTGATTACCTTGCTTGTGGATTCCTCTTGTTTGTTGAGATACTTCTAGGCTCACTCCCTTCACTCTCCTTGCTCCCGCTCTAATTCTCGACAATGTGTGTGGTCATAGTGTGGCAGTGAGGCTGATTGGAGAGGGTGTATATATATTGGAGTTTGTTGGGATTTTGGCAGAGATTAAATCTGGACTCTTTGGCTCCTTGCTAGCTATTCTTTTGGTGGTTTATGGAGTATGTACTCGTGAGAAATAAATGGCTGTTGTGCAATAGTTGTTGCAGGGCTGACTTGCCTTCTATGGCAAATCCTTGGTCCTCTATAACTAAAGGAAATGTTGTTTCTTTTCTTCAATTAATAGCCCCCTTTATTTTCTTTTGTTTCCTAGTCACTAAACTTGTCTTTACTTATCTTGTAGGTGAGAGGAAAAGCATGGCTGCCTTGCGGCTGCCTTGAGACGTGGGTCAGCTGCCCTGAGTCTCCGTCGGCTGCCTGGGCTCGGCGACTGCACGGATATGGCGCGGTGGTAGTGCGGCGTGGGCTCGGGAAAAGAAGTCCAAGTGCAAGCTACCCTAGACTTTATTTCCTTGAGCTTTTGGTTCATTCAAGAGTATTGTAATATTAATATCCCATCTCATCCTTTTTGTAAGACCATCATGAAATTCCAAAGAAACAAATTTTGGGCATTATGTGGATATTTTCTTTCGGGAACACTTGAATAGCATTCCTTTATTCCGCAACGTACATTAGTTGGTTTAGTTCGTTTGATTATTTCTTTAACTTTTACTTTGCAAATAACACTATTAAGTTCATCAAAGGCTCGAGTTCCATTTATTTTCACGAAACAAGAGAACGATAGATTTCTAGTTCGACGTTAACATACATGAAAAGATAATAAAAGAAGCGGGTGCTACACCAACAGCCTCCCCATCATTTGATAAACAATACATACATGTAATAATCACCTAAATAGATTCTTTTTATGTAATACCCGCACCATTAGTTTGCTTTCGATATATTAATGTGGAACTAGAAATGTAACGTCCTCTCTTTTCGTGAAGTTTTAGTGGAACTCGAGCCTTTAATGAAACTTAATCTTTTTAGTTGCAAAGTAAAAGCTAAAGAAGTAAGTGAGCGAGTTAAAACAGACTAAAGATACACTTCGGAAAAATAAAGTGTTTCGAATGGTATTTTCGTGTCCAATAAAAGGAACAACTAATAAAATAGATTACATGGATCAAAGTCCTTAAAGAAAGAAAACAAGGAAAGGAAAATATAAAATGTGGAGTGCATTTCGGGCCTTTTCTCCAGGCCCAATTTAGGGCCCGTTTCGGGCAGCCCGTCGGCCCAGACATCAAATCCAGGCCCGCTCGAAGTGCAGCTAGGTGGGAGCTAAGATTCCTCTCTCACCTGCAAGATAAAAACAAGTTTTAATGGCCATGGGACAAGAGTAATTAATGGAATACTTATAGAGGGGAAGAAACAACCTTTCTTTTCCTATGAAGACCAAGGACTTACCCAAAAAGGGGGCAAGTCCAGCCTGCAAAGCCCTTCACTAACGCAACACCTGTTATACCTAGCCACAATCAAACAATGGGATTTATTCACCAAGTACCAAGTACCCAAACTAGCCAACAAACTACATTAAGACAAAGGGGCTGCATGATCAGAAAAAGAGAGATATGTTGTGATATGAAGACAAGAGAGATCAGCCCCATTTAATTCCCCCATAGTACACCACAACCAATCTATAAAATCCCCTCCACAACACATTCAACTTCCTTCTGCATACCATCAAATTTTCAGCAAGATAGAGAGTAAAGAGTGGCACATAACCGAGAGTAACAACAAGGGCAGCCCCATTTTCTTCACTATCATAAGAGGTAACACACAACTTCCCTTATGACTCCTTTTTCATCCATGTAGAAAATCACCACACAACCATGCTTAAGCACAAAGAGGTCACTTACAAATCCACAACTCGGAATCAGTAAGAAGAACAAATACAAGCGAGAACAGAGCACCTCAACATAGAAATCTTAAATAGCATACTAAATCCTAAATAGAATCGGTAAAGCACTAGCACACTCCTTGCCTTTCATTGATTTCATGTTTAAGATAAGAAGATTAGAGCTATCCTGCATAACAGAAGAAGAAAAACAACAGGCTGCTGCTTTTACCCCAACAAGAATAAATCTTTAAAATCAGAGGCACAGTTTTGAGAATATCTACTTCCTTTCCACACCTAAATCATAGGAGATGAACAAAAAAAAAAGAGAGAGGCTAAAGAACTTAGCCTTAGAAAGGCAAGCTGTCTGGTATGGTCAGTCAACGGCAGAACTCCGGGTAGTCGACCGGGGCGACGGCGCCGCAGGAGCAGTAGCGCGAAGCGGCGGCGCCTCGAGCCTCGCCGCGCAGCAGCCGTCGTTTCCCCCGAGCCTTAGACGGCGATGACGGATGCAGCCGTGAAGGAGGCGGCGCTGCCTCACCGGGAAACGCTCAGCGGCGTCGAGTGTCGAGTTGCAGGGGAGTATGTGCCGGCGGAGTCCGGCGACGCAACGTGAGGAAGAAGAGGGTGGTGCCGCCGATTTTTCCTCTTCCGATTTAGGATTTTAATTTGGGAAATTTTTTATTAATGAGGTAGAGAGAGGAGGGGAAGGCAACGAGTCACCGGCGACGCACAAGGGAGGGGGGCGCTGATCGGAGCAGCCGGCGGCGGTAGACGAGGAGGCGCCGCCAAGCTCTTCTCCGATTAGGGTTTCGAATGTTGGGGGGTTGAGAATGAGGGTGTGAGAAGGGGGGAGGCCGATGGTTTAAGGGAGTAGTGGGCTTCTTCTTTTTAGTTTTAGTTGTTGGGCCTCTATTAACTAAAAGGATGGGCTAGTGATATAAGTTTTAAGTTGGGCCCTTGTAAAGAAAATTTAAAAGTATGGACTAAGAAATTAAATAGAGAATTGGGTTGCTATAGAATTTAATTAATAGCCCGCATTTTTATCTCCACGAGGATAAGTCGTTTTTCTTCCGGAATTTAGTATGAGTGCTCAAATAATTAATTTTTAAGAGACTACAATACGCTAACGATGAATAGACCTCGAGCTTATTTTAGTGTGCTTAAATAAATAGCATAGGAGGTAGCACCCTCTAGTTAAGTGAATAATTTTTTCTAATTTAATTAAATCTACTGATTTAATTAATACTCAAGAATTCTAGAACTCTCCTAGAAAATTTAGAGGAAGAATAAAATGATCACGCACCTAGGATGCATTCATGTTTAAGCTTAACGGATATCTCAAAATCTAATTAAGTATCATTTTATTTCCTAAAGGGACGTCTTCGAACGTCATCTAAGACCAAGTTAAGGAAATTTCGGAAGGAGCTTTAGCTTTTGAGGTGGGCATTTCTTTCAAAATGTGATTTCAGTATGAAAATGTGAATCTTTGCTCAAGTATGTTGTCATGCCATGTTTTGTTTTATGATTACCTATCTGCTTGGCTATGCCAATTTAGTTAAATCGAATTCGGGTCCCAGTAGGGCCGCAAACCCTACTCGGACTAGTGTACACATGAGGGGACCGTGAGCTAACAAAGGAGTTGGCCGGTCCAGTGACGGTCGTGGAATGTGGCCACATTCCCGGTTCATATCAGTTTCAGATATGGTATATCTATGTTATGTGATTGCGCAATCAAATCTTTACTAAAGGAAAAGTATTTTAGTGACTCGGGTCTTTTAAGTAAAACCCCGTGATCACTTAACTGTGGCATTGACAATTTAAAATAGAACTGTTTTTGGCAATGTGCCCACTGAGTATATCAAATACTCAGCCCTGCATGTTATTTTCAAATGTGCAGGTTGAACGTGGACGAGCAGGCGAAGGTGTTGGGACAAGCTTTTTAAATAAGTAGTTAGGTAGCCCAAAGTAGCATGTCTTCATACGTGCTATTTTGTCTTGGACTCTTCCGCTGCAAATCTAGAGTTATGTGCTAGAAAGCTATGAACTTAGTCTTGATACTCTGAACACGTTTTGACTATGTACCCATATGCCTTTGATACTATTGATTTAAGTGATTTCATCCTTTTATTGTTGTCCCTTGATTATTGAGAATTTTTAGTCGCGAAATAGCTACGCTCACTAGCACTAGGGAGTTGTGGTCGTGACAAATAATCATCTAAATAGAGTCTTTTTATAAATTTATTTAATTTGTTCTTTCCTATTTTATTATCTATTTATTTATTCTTTTATACATTTTTTCTTAATCATCATGCTTAAAAAAATGATCATTCTATTAATGTGGAACGGAGAGATTACAAATGTCTAAAATAAAAGAAAAACATCTCAAATATAAATACTTCTATGTCTATGGTATCTTAAATGATTTATTATAGATATTCTTACTTATATTATTTTTATTTTAAAATGCCCAATCAATTTTTAAAAATATGATTTTAATAGTAATAAAAGAAAGGTACATAAAAATTTCGCCCACACCTACCATAACCAAACTCCCAATTCTTGTAACTAGTGAGGAAACAAATATACCGAGCTTTGGTTTTTATAAATTTTATAAAATTAAAAAAGTCAATAAAATTTTCTAAAATATTATAATGGAATCGATTTCATAAAACAAAACAAAGAAGGATTAACATGCATCAAACGAAAAATTTCTGTTAGTAGTTTACATGTCGGTAAAAGTTTTTTAGCTGCAGACTACAGAAATTATGTTCGAAATTTGATCAGAATTACCGAGGGATTGGCCACCGTCGGAAATTCAACTTTTTTTTTATAGTGATATCTCATATTTCTTATTACCAAAATAAACCATTAAAATACTATAATAAATTGAATTTTTTTTTTACATATATTATAGGTTGTATTTATTTTAAAAAGTCTAACTATTTACATTAGTAAATATATTAGTATAATATTTTAATAATTTGAATTTTTAAATTATGTAGTTTCAGTCAATTATTATTTCTCTTATAAATTTCATCGGTGAATTAAAATATGAATAATATTTTGATTAATAATACTCCCTCGTCCATGAAAATAGTCTCACTTTACTATTTTTGGGATGTCTACAAAAAATAGTCTCATTCTTAAAAATAGAAAGTTTCTCTCCCATACTTTTCCCACTTTATCTTCCCTCTCTCATAATTTCATTATCTCTCTTACTTTACCTACTTTTTCTCCTCATTTCTCTTTACGAATTTCTCATTAAAACTCTTGCCATGCAAAAATGAGACAATTTTTTTGACAGAGAGCGTATTTTTTTGCCTCCCAATCCTGTTTCATGCATGTGTTTTATAGCAAAACTGCACTGAAATCAGCAAACTAACGACCCTTTTTGAGCCAGGTGGTGTGTAGATTTCGCCGGAAACCGAAGATCACATCATTCTAGAGGGCGAAAGCAAAAGTGCGGAAAAGAAGAGAAAAGAGGCAGCTTTTGAGCTCCTCAATAACAGGAGGATTCAAAAATTGCAAAGTGTGTGCAATTGGTTTTTCTTGTCTTCTCCTTAAAGATCCTTATAATTGCCAATAGATTCATCCCACAAGGATCATAGATCTAGAGTTGGTCATAGGTTAGAAGATCTTTGGTTTTGCAATAAAGCTTCAAGGTTTACACGTGGAGAAGTAGCAAGTCACTTCTATTCTTTGGAGAATCACAATTGTAAGATTCAATATCATAATTTAATATAAAATTATGTGATTAATTGCGCAATAGCATGTTTATAAATGTTGTAGCATGAAATTGAATCGATCCACAGAATCACCTAAATAGATTCTTTTTATAAATTTATTTAATTTGCAATTTTCCTTGTGCAAACCCCAACAGCCTCCCCATCATTTGATAAACAATACATACATGTAATAATCACCTAAATAGATAATTTTTATAAATTTATTTAAATTGCAATTTTCCTTGTGCAAGCCCCAACAGCCTCCCCATCATTTGATAAACAATACATACATGTAATAATCACCTAAATAAATTCTTTTATAAATTTATTTAATTTGCAATTTTCCTTGTGCAAGCCCCAACTGTCTCCCCATCATTTGATAAACAATACATGCATGTAATAATCATCTAAATAGATTCTTTTTATAAATTTATTTAAATTGCAATTTTTCTTGTGCAAGCCCCAACAGCCTCCCCATCATTTGATAAACAATATATACATATAATAATCACCTAAGTAGAGTCTTTTTATAAATTTATTTAATTTGTAATTTTCTTTGTGCAAGCCCCAACAACTTCCCCATCCTTTGATAAACAATACATACATGTAATGTAGGTGAAATTAAAATGGCTGAGGGGCACCCCACCTTAACCCTGCTTATGCTCTCTCCTATTTTATTATCTATTTATTTATTCTTTTATACATTTTTTCTTAATCATCATGCTTAAAAAAATGATCATTCTATTAATGTGGAATGGAGAGAGTACAAATGTCTAAAATAAAAGAAAAACATCTCAAATATAAATACTTCTATGTCTATGGTATCTTAAATGATTTATTATAGATATTCTTACTTATATTATTTTTATTTTAATATGCCCAATCAATTTTTAAACATATGATTTTAATAGTAATAAAAGAAAGGTACATAAAAATTTCGCCCACACCTACCATAACCAAACTCCCAATTCTTGTAACTAGTGAGGAAACAAATATACCGAGCTTTGGTTTTTATAAATTTTATAAAATTAAAAAAGTCAATAAAATTTTCTAAAATATTATAATCGAATCGATTTCATAAAACAAAACAAAGAAGGATTAACACGCATCAAACGAAAAATTTCTGTTAATACTTTACATGTCGGTAAAAGTTTTTTAGCTGCAGACTACAGAAATTATGTTCGAAATTTGATCAGAATTACCGAGGGATTGGCCACCGTCGGAAATTCAACTTTTTTTTTATAGTGATATCTCATATTTCTTATTACCAAAATAAACCCTTAAAATACTTTAATAAATTGAAACTTTTATTTTACATATATTATAAGTTGTATTTATTTTAAAAAGTCTAACTATTTACATTAGGAAATATATTAGTATAATATTTTAATAATTTGAATTTTTAAATTATGTAGTTTCAGTCAATTATTATTTCTCTTATAAATTTCATCGGTGAATTAAAATATGAATAATATTTTGATTAATAATACTCCCTCGTCCATGAAAATAGTCTCACTTTACTATTTTTGGGATGTCTACAAAAAATAGTCTCATTCTTAAAAATAGAAAGTTTCTCTCCCATACTTTTCCCACTTTATCTTCCCTCTCTCATAATTTCATTATCTCTCTTACTTTACCTACTTTTTCTCCTCATTTCTCTTTACGAATTTCTCATTAAAACTCTTGCCATGCAAAAATGAGACAATTTTTTTGACAGAGAGCGTATTTTTTTGCCTCCTAATCCTGTTTCATGCATGTGTTTTATAGCAAAACTGCACTGAAATCAGCAAACTAACGACCCTTTTTGAGCCAGGTGTGTGTAGATTTCACCGGAAACCGAAGATCACATCATTCTAGAGGGCGAAAGCAAAAGTGCGGAAAAGAAGAGAAAAGAGGCAGCTTTTGAGCTCCTCACTAACAGGAGGATTCAAAAATTGCAAAGTGTGTGCAATTGGTTTTTCTTGTCTTCTCCTTAAAGATCCTTATAATTGCCAATAGATTCATCCCACAAGGAACTTAGATCTAGAGTTGGTCATAGGTTAGAAGATCTTTGGTTTTGCAATAAAGATTCAAGGTTTACACGTGGAGAAGTAGCAAGTCACTTCTATTCTTTGGAGAATCACAATTGTAAGATTCAATATCATAATTTAATATAAAATTATGTGATTAATTGCGCAATAGCATGTTTATAAATGTTGTAGCATGAAATTGAATCGATCCACATAATCACCTAAATAGATTCTTTTTATAAATTTATTTAATTTGCAATTTTCCTTGTGCAAACCCCAACAGCCTCCCCATTATTTGATAAACAATACATACATGTAATAATCACCTAAATAGATTCTTTTTATAAATTTATTTAAATTGCAATTTTCCTTGTGCAAGCCCCAACAGCCTCCCCATCATTTGATAAACAATACATACATGTAATAATCACCTAAATAAATTCTTTTATAAATTTATTTAATTTGCAATTTTCCTTGTGCAAGCCCCAACTGCCTCCCCATCATTTGATAAACAATACATACATGTAATAATCACCTAAATAAATTCTTTTTATAAATTTATTTAAATTGCAATTTTTCTTGTGCAAGCCCCAACAGCCTCCCCATCATTTGATAAACAATACATGTAATAATCACCTAAATAGATTCTTTTTATAAATTTATTTAATTTGCAATTTTCCTTGTGCAAACCCCAACAGCCTCCCCATTATTTGATAAACAATACATACATGTAATAATCACCTAAATAGATTCTTTTTATAAATTTATTTAAATTGCAATTTTCCTTGTGCAAGCCCCAACAGCCTCCCCATCATTTGATAAACAATACATACATGTAATAATCACCTAAATAGATTCTTTTTATAAATTTATTTAAATTGCAATTTTCCTTGTGCAAGCCCCAACAGCCTCCCCATCATTTGATAAACATTACATACATGTAATAATCACCTAAATAAATTCTTTTATAAATTTATTTAATTTGCAATTTTCCTTGTGCAAGCCCCAACTGTCTCCCCATCATTTGATAAACAATACATACATGTAATAATCATTTAAATAGATTCTTTTTATAAATTTATTTAAATTGCAATTTTTCTTGTGCAAGCCCCAACAGCCTCCCCATCATTTGATAAACAATATATACATGTAATAATCACCTAAGTAGAGTCTTTTTATAAATATATTTAATTTGTAATTTTCCTTGTGCAAGCCCCAACAACTTCCCCATCCTTTGATAAACAATACATACATGTAATGTAGGTGAAATTAAAATGGCTGAGGGGCACCCCACCTTAACCCTGCTTATGCTCTCTCCTATTTTATTATCTATTTATTTATTCTTTTATACATTTTTTCTTAATCATCATGCTTAAAAAAATGATTATTCTATTAATGTGGAATGGAGAGAGTACAAATGTCTAAAATAAAAGAAAAACATCTCAAATATAAATACTTCTATGTCTATGGTATCTTAAATGATTTATTATAGATATTCTTACTTATATTATTTTTATTTTAATATGCCCAATCAATTTTTAAAAATATGATTTTAATAGTAATAAAAGAAAAGTACATAAAAATTTAGCCCACACCTACCATAACCAAACTCCCAATTCTTGTAACTAGTGAGAAAACAAATATACCGAGCTTTGGTTTTTATGAATTTTATAAAATTAAAAAAGTCAATTAAATTTTCTAAAATATTATAATCTAATCGATTTCATAAAACAAAACAATGAAGGATTAACACGCATCAAACGAAAAATTTCTGTTAGTACTTTACATGTCGGTAAAAGTTTTTTAGCTGCAGACTACAGAAATTATGTTCGAAATTTGATCAGAATTACCGAGGGATTGGCCACCGTCGGAAATTCAACTTTTTTTTATAGTGATATCTCATATTTCTTATTACCAAAATAAACCCTTAAAATACTTTAATAAATTGAAACTTTTATTTTACATATATTATACGTTGTATTTATTTTAAAAAGTCTAACTATTTACATTAGTAAATATATTAGTATAATATTTTAATAATTTGAATTTTTAAATTATGTAGTTTCAGTCAATTATTATTTCGCTTATAAATTTCATCGGTGAATTAAAATATGAATAATATTTTGATTAATAATACTCCCTCGTCTATGAAAATAGTCTCACTTTACTATTTTTGGGATGTCTACAAAAAATAGTCTCATTCTTAAAAATAGAAAGTTTCTCTCCCATACTTTTCCCACTTTATCTTCCCTCTCTCATAATTTCATTATCTCTCTTACTTTACCTACTTTTTCTCCTCATTTCTCTTAAAGAATTTCTCATTAAAACTCTTGCCATGCAAAAATGAGACAATTTTTTTGACAGAGAGCGTATTTTTTTGCCTCCCAATCCTGTTTCATGCATGTGTTTTATAGCAAAATTGCATTGAAATCAGCAAACTAACGACCCTTTTTGAGCCGTGTGTAGATTTCGCCGGAAACCGAAGATCACATCATTCTAGAGGGCGAAAGCAAAAGTGCGGAAAAGAAGAGAAAAGAGGCAGCTTTTGAGCTCCTCACTAACAGGAGAATTCAAAAATTGCAAAGTGTGTGCAATTGGTTTTTCTTGTCTTCTCCTTAAAGATCCTTATAATTGCCAATAGATTCATCCCACAAGGAACTTAGATCTAGAGTTGGTCATAGGTTAGAAGATCTTTGGTTTTGCAATAAAGCTTCAAGGTTTACACGTAGAGAAGTAGCAAGTCACTTCTATTCTTTGGAGAATCACAATTGTAAGATTCAATATCATAATTTAATATAAAATTATGTGATTAATTGCGCAATAGCATGTTTATAAATGTTGTAGCATAAAATTGAATCGATCCACATAATCACCTAAATAGATTCTTTTTATAAATTTATTTAATTTGCAATTTTCCTTGTGCAAACCCCAACAGCCTCCCCATCATTTGATAAACAATACATACATGTAATAATCACCTAAATAGATTTTCACGACCGCACTTGCTAAGGATAGCCTAGTCGGGGAACCGTGACTCGGGGGAGGGTATAAGAAGCGGGGAAAGAAATAGGGAAAAACAAAATCAAACATTGGTTGCGAGACATGACTAATCAAGTGCTGATACATAGAAGGAAAGATACTCGATCATGAAACTCGAGTAATCGTTTGTAAAAATTTCAATACACCAGAGTTTTGAACAAAATAGACTTGGGTCTTTTAAGATGCACAACGGAAGCAAATGAACGCGGTTCCATGTATGGAGACATGAACCTCCGAGAGTCCTAATCTGACTGAATTAAATGTATTGTCTCAATAGCACTTCATCCACCACTTCGCTGCTCAACCTGCACATTTAGAAATATATGCAGGGCTGAGTACAAAAGTACTCAGTGAACACATTGCCGAAAATACAAATATACATTTGAAAATATTGTCAAGCCATTATCACAGTAACACTCAGGGATTTTATTAAAAAGACCCGAGCTTACTAAAAATCATTTTTCGACTGCAGTGCATTTCTTTCTGTATTTTGCCATATCTGATCATCTTGTGCCGTAGAGATGGTGTTCTCTCACGGTCACATTAACAATCTTGTGCCGTAGAGATGGTGTTCTCTCACGGTCACATTAACAATCTTGTGCCGTAGAGATGGTGTTCTCTCACGGTCACATCAACATTCTTGTGTCGGGAAGGTGGCCACCTTCCTCGGTCACCAAACCTGCCCTCTGGCCATAGGTCTCCTGTGTACACTAGTCCGAGTAGGGACACCACCCTCACTTGGACCCGAATTCGATTCACATATCATCATTCACAACTCACTTGGCCTCACGCCAAAACAGATAGGCATCATACACAAAACATTTTGGCAAGACAACATCATTTAAAATAAACAACAAACATATGTTCGAGTTTTTCATAAAATATCACTTCAAAAATAATTTGCATTTTTATCCACATTAGTATGTAGGATAGAAAAGTTCACCTTGTTTTTGCTTCCTAGGATTTTCGTAATTCTCTGTTTCTCAAAGTTATCTTCCTGTATGTTCTTCCTTTTTAGAAACAAAATACAAGCTAAATTTCAGCTTCAAGAATATATATATATATATATATATATATATATATATAATAACTTTACGATATGCATCTTATTATATGGTTCTCCTTCTTTAAGCCTTACTCTTCTATTAGGTTTTTATGACTCTCTCTAGAAATTCATTTTCAAATCATTTCATTATAATTCTGGGATTTAATTAGAAGTCTTAAACAACTAATTAAAGAGAAATTTTATTTATTTACTTCCAGAGATTTTATCTTCTATCAAAATATTTTGGTCCTGCCAAAATAATTTAAATTAGCCTAAACAAAGCATGGATCAATTTATAAATCAAGAGCTAAATGGGCCAATTAATATATAGAACTTAGCTCAAGATGAAATTATCGGCAGTGGGCTAAAGGAATACTTCTTACACTAATTCAAATTGAGAAGAATTAATTAGAAATTAGCCCAATTATATATATATATATATACTCCTTACGTCTCTTTCCCTTTCTCCCTCAACTCTCTCTCTATTTCTTCTCCCCCTCGCCTCTCTCTCTCGAATCTCGAATCTGTCGCCGCCGCTGCACGGGCGGCGGTTCCCCGGCCTCCCCACGCCTCGCACTGCCAGAGCAGTTTCCCGACGCCCCGACGGCCGCTGCCTCATCGCCGACTCCTGAGAGGTAAGTTAGAGAAATTCTATCCTATTTCTTTCTGTGTAATTTCTAAAGATTTAATCTTTGATTTAAAGTTTAGGTGTTTCAAACTTGTATATTTTTGAAGGTGGGTGAAATCAGTGATGCATCGGGCTGTGGGGCTGCTACTGTCGTCGATAGGGTGCCGAAGATTAGTCGCCGGAGTCCCGACAGATTTATACTCTCGAGACAAGTTCTTATTTTGTGAAGAATTGTTATTTGTTGTTTTGGTAGCTAAAGTGAAGAATTGTTATTCTTGATCTACATGCTTATATGCAAATTTTGAGAAAAGAAAAGTGCTTGGAGTTTACCTTCATTACGTGGGAAAATGTGTTGTTGGATTGTGGGACTTGACCCTGTAATTGTTTGCAACTCTCCCCCTTTTCTTACTCCTTCTCTCTCCTTTGGATGGTTGAAAGTTTTGGAGTGAGTTCCTATTGTTTTGTAAGTGACGCTGGAAAAAGAAAAGCTCGTTCCCATATATATACATTTACCTTGCCTAGCTTAGCTTGTACATATCTCTGATTTGATATGCTTAGATCTTTAGCAGGGATTTAATATCTTACTTGGCATAATCTGCTCCCTCAATCTCCTGAACAAATCTTGCAATGAGATTATGCATTAAATGTCTACTATCCACTTGCACATTACTTTATCTCCTCATAGTATTTTATTTGATAGAGTATGTGAAAGTGATTGAGAGCAGAAGGAACTTTGTTTCTATTTATAGGATAAAATAATTTATGTTGCATTCTTTCTATGAAATCTCTGAAATTAGATTCGTATTGAATGCAAATACTGTATAAGATTGGTGATAGATATGAAGAAGTTACCACGTATTCCCACTTGCAATTATTATATCTATTTCCTTAAGATTTTATTTGATATGGGAATAAATGATCTCCTCAGTAAATCTTATGGAAAATCTTCTCAAAGATTAGCTTAGATTTCTCAATCTATCTCACCGTAGATTTTGATCTTGGCATTAAGTGCAAGATCTTATATGATTTCTACAAATTTTCCCATTTTACGCAGGAACATACATTGGCGGATGTCGCTGACGTGTTGGACTTTGTTGGGATGCTAGCAGTGTTCCTTGTGCAAACCCCAACAGCCTCCCCATCATTTGATAAACAATACATACATGTAATAATCACCTATATAGATTCTTTTTATAAATTTATTTAAATTGCAATTTTCCTTGTGCAAGCCCCAACAGCCTCCCCATCATTTGATAAACAATACATACATTTAATAATCACCTAAATAAATTCTTTTATAAATTTATTTAATTTGCAATTTTCCTTGTGCAAGCCCCAACAGCCTCCCCATCATTTGATAAACAGTACATACATGTAATAATCATCTAAATAGATTCTTTTTATAAATTTATTTAAATTGCAATTTTTCTTGTGCAAGCCCCAACAGCCTCCCCATCATTTGATAAACAGTACATACATGTAATAATCATCTAAATAGATTCTTTTTATAAATTTATTTAAATTGCAATTTTCCTTGTGCAAGCCCCAACAGCCTCCCCATCATTTGATAAACAATATATACATGTAATAATCACCTAAGTAGAGTCTTTCTATAAATTTATTTAATTTGTAATTTTCCTTGTGCAAGCCCCAACAACTTCCCCATCATTTGATAAACAATACATACATGTAATGTAGGTGAAATTAAAATGGCTGAGGGGCACCCCACCTTAACCCTGCTTATGCTCTCTCCTATTTTATTATCTATTTATTTATTCTTTTATACATTTTTTCTTAATCATCATGCTTAAAAAAATGATCATTCTATTAATGTGGAATGGAGAGAGTACAAATGTCTTAAATAAAAGAAAAACATCTCAAATATAAATACTTCTATGTCTATGGTATCTTAAATGATTTATTATAGATATTCTTACTTATATTATTTTTATTTTAATATGCCCAATCAATTTTTAAAAATATGATTTTAATAGTAATAAAAGAAAAGTACATAAAAATTTCGCCCACACCTACCATAACCAAACTCCCAATTCTTGTAACTAGTGAGGAAACAAATATACCGAGCTTTGGTTTTTATAAATTTTATAAAATTAAAATAGTCAATAAAATTTTCTAAAATATTATAATCGAATCGATTTCATAAAACAAAACAAAGAAGGATTAACACGCATCAAACGAAAAATTTCTGTTAGTACTTTACATGTCGGTAAAAGTTTTTTAGCTGCAGACTACAGAAATTATGTTCGAAATTTGATCAGAATTACCGAGGGATTGGCCACCGTCGGAAATTCAACTTTTTTTTTATAGTGATATCTCATATTTCTTATTACCAAAATAAACCCTTAAAATACTTTAATAAATTGAAACTTTTATTTTACATATATTATAAGTTGTATTTATTTTAAAAAGTCTAACTATTTACATTAGTAAATATATTAGTATAATATTTTAATAATTTGAATTTTTAAATTAGGTAGTTTCAGTCAATTATTATTTTTCTTATAAATTTCATCGGTGAATTAAAATATGAATAATATTTTGATTAATAATACTCCCTCGTCCATGAAAATAGTCTCACTTTACTATTTTTGGGATGTCTACAAAAAATAGTCTCATTCTTAAAAATAGAAAGTTTCTCTCCCATACTTTTCCCACTTTATCTTCACTCTCTCATAATTTCATTATCTCTCTTACTTTACCTACTTTTTCTCCTCATTTCTCTTTACGAATTTCTCATTAAAACTCTTGCCATGCAAAAATGAGACAATTTTTTTGACAGAGAGCGTATTTTTTTGCCTCCCAATCCTGTTTCATGCATGTGTTTTATAGCAAAACTGCACTGAAATCAGCAAACTAACGACCCTTTTTGAGCCAGGTGGTGTGTTGATTTCGCCGGAAACCGAAGATCACATCATTCTAGAGGGCGAAAGCAAAAGTGCGGAAAAGAAGAGAAAAGAGGCAGCTTTTGAGCTCCTCAATAACAGGAGGATTCAAAAATTGGAAAGTGTGTGCAATTGGTTTTTCTTGTCTTCTCCTTAAAGATCCTTATAATTGCCAATAGATTCATCCCACAAGGAACTTAGATCTAGAGTTGGTCATAGGTTAGAAGATCTTTGGTTTTGCAATAAAGCTTCAAGGTTTACACGTGGAGAAGTAGCAAGTCACTTCTATTCTTTGGAGAATCACAATTGTAAGATTCAATATCATAATTTAATATAAAATTATGTGATTAATTGCGCAATAGCATGTTTATAAATGTTGTAGCATGAAATTGAATCGATCCACATAATCACCTAAATAGATTCTTTTCATAAATTTATTTAATTTGCAATTTTCCTTGTGCAAACCCCAACAGCCTCCCCATCATTTGATAAACAATACATACATGTAATAATCACATAAATAGATTCTTTTTATAAATTTATTTAAATTGCAATTTTCCTTGTGCAAGCCCCAACAGCCTCCCCATCATTTGATAAACAATACATACATGTAATAATCACCTAAATAAATTCTTTTATAAATTTATTTAATTTGCAATTTTCCTTGTGCAAGCCCCAACTGCCTCCCCATCATTTGATAAACAATACACACATGTAATAATCATCTAAATAGATTCTTTTTATAAATTTATTTAAATTGCAATTTTTCTTGTGCAAGCCCCAACAGCCTCCCCATCATTTGATAAACAATACATACATGTAATAATCATCTAAATAGATTCTTTTTATAAATTTATTTAAATTGCAATTTTCCTTGTGCAAGCCCCAACAGCCTCCCCATTATTTGATAAACAATATATACATGTAATAATCACCTAAGTAGAGTCTTTCTATAAATTTATTTAATTTGTAATTTTCCTTGTGCAAGCCCCAACAACTTCCCCATCATTTGATAAACAATACATACATGTAATGTAGGTGAAATTAAAATGGCTGAGGGGCACCCCACCTTAACCCTGCTTATGCTCTCTCCTATTTTATTATCTATTTATTTATTCTTTTATACATTTTTTCTTAATCATCATGCTTAAAAAAATGATCATTCTATTAATGTGGAATGGAGAGAGTACAAATGTCTTAAATAAAAGAAAAACATCTCAAATATAAATACTTCTATGTCTATGGTATCTTAAATGATTTATTATAGATATTCTTACTTATATTATTTTTATTTTAATATGCCCAATCAATTTTTAAAAATATGATTTTAATAGTAATAAAAGAAAAGTACATAAAAATTTCGCCCACACCTACCATAACCAAACTCCCAATTCTTGTAACTAGTGAGGAAACAAATATACCGAGCTTTGGTTTTTATAAATTTTATAAAATTAAAAAAGTCAATAAAATTTTCTAAAATATTATAATCGAATCGATTTCATAAAACAAAACAAAGAAGGATTAACACGCATCAAACGAAAAATTTCTGTTAGTACTTTACATGTCGGTAAAAGTTTTTTAGCTGCAGACTACAGAAATTATGTTCGAAATTTGATCAGAATTACCGAGGGATTGGCCACCGTCGGAAATTCAACTTTTTTTTTATAGTGATATCTCATATTTCTTATTACCAAAATAAACCCTTAAAATACTTTAATAAATTGAAACTTTTATTTTACATATATTATAAGTTGTATTTATTTTAAAAAGTCTAACTATTTACATTAGTAAATATATTAGTATAATATTTTAAAAATTTGAATTTTTAAATTATGTAGTTTCAGTCAATTATTATTTCTCTTATAAATTTCATCGGTGAATTAAAATATGAATAATATTTTGATTAATAATACTCCCTCGTCCATGAAAATAGTCTCACTTTACTATTTTTGGGATGTCTACAAAAAATAGTCTCATTCTTAAAAATAGAAAGTTTCTCTCCCATGCTTTTCCCACTTTATCTTCACTCTCTCATAATTTCATTATCTCTCTTACTTTACCTACTTTTTCTCCTCATTTCTCTTTACGAATTTCTCATTAAAACTCTTGCCATGCAAAAATGAGACAATTTTTTTGACAGAGAGCGTTTTTTTTTGCCTCCCAATCCTGTTTCATGCATGTGTTTTATAGCAAAACTGCACTGAAATCAGCAAACTAACGACCCTTTTTGAGCCAGGTGGTGTGTAGATTTCGCCGGAAACCGAAGATCACATCATTCTAGAGGGCGAAAGCAAAAGTGCGGAAAAGAAGAGAAAAGAGGCAGCTTTTGAGCTCCTCAATAACAGGAGGATTCAAAAATTGCAAAGTGTGTGCAATTGGTTTTTCTTGTCTTCTCCTTAAAGATCCTTATAATTGCCAATAGATTCATCCCACAAGGAACTTAGATCTAGAGTTGGTCATAGGTTAGAAGATCTTTGGTTTTGCAATAAAGCTTCAAGGTTTACACGTGGAGAAGTAGCAAGTCACTTCTATTCTTTGGAGAATCACAATTGTAAGATTCAATATCATAATTTAATATAAAATTATGTGATTAATTGCGCAATAGCATGTTTATAAATGTTGTAGCATGAAATTGAATCGATCCATATAATCACCTAAATAGATTCTTTTCATAAATTTATTTAATTTGCAATTTTCCTTGTGCAAACCCCAACAGCCTCCCCATCATTTGATAAACAATACATACATGTAATAATCACATAAAAAGATTCTTTTTATAAATTTATTTAAATTGCAATTTTCCTTGTGCAAGCCCCAACAGCCTCCCCATCATTTGATAAACAATACATACATGTAATAATCACCTAAATAAATTCTTTTATAAATTTATTTAATTTGCAATTTTCCTTGTGCAAGCCCCAACTGCCTCCCCATCATTTGATAAACAATACACACATGTAATAATCATCTAAATAGATTCTTTTTATAAATTTATTTAAATTGCAATTTTTCTTGTGCAAGCCCCAACAGCCTCCCCATCATTTGATAAACAGTATATACATGTAATAATCATCTAAATAGATTCTTTTTATAAATTTATTTAAATTGCAATTTTCCTTGTGCAAGCCCCAACAGCCTCCCCATCATTTGATAAACAATATATACATGTAATAATCACCTAAGTAGAGTCTTTCTATAAATTTATTTAATTTGTAATTTTCCTTGTGCAAGCCCCAACAACTTCCCCATCATTTGATAAACAATACATACATGTAATGTAGGTGAAATTAAAATGGCTGAGGGGCACCCCACCTTAACCCTGCTTATGCTCTCTCCTATTTTATTATCTATTTATTTATTCTTTTATACATTTTTTCTTAATCATCATGCTTAAAAAAATGATCATTCTATTAATGTGGAATGGAGAGAGTACAAATGTCTTAAATAAAAGAAAAACATCTCAAATATAAATACTTCTATGTCTATGGTATCTTAAATGATTTATTATAGATATTCTTACTTATATTATTTTTATTTTAATATGCCCAATCAATTTTTAAAAATATGATTTTAATAGTAATAAAAGAAAAGTACATAAAAATTTCGCCCACACCTACCATAACCAAACTCCCAATTCTTGTAACTAGTGAGGAAACAAATATACCGAGCTTTGGTTTTTATAAATTTTATAAAATTAAAAAAGTCAATAAAATTTTCTAAAATATTATAATCGAATCGATTTCATAAAACAAAACAAAGAAGGATTAACACGCATCAAACGAAAAATTTCTGTTAGTACTTTACATGTCGGTAAAAGTTTTTTAGCTGCAGACTACAGAAATTATGTTCGAAATTTGATCAGAATTACCGAGGGATTGGCCACCGTCGGAAATTCAACTTTTTTTTTATAGTGATATCTCATATTTCTTATTACCAAAATAAACCCTTAAAATACTTTAATAAATTGAAACTTTTATTTTACATATATTATAAGTTGTATTTATTTTAAAAAGTCTAACTATTTACATTAGTAAATATATTAGTATAATATTTTAATAATTTGAATTTTTAAATTATGTAGTTTCAGTCAATTATTATTTCTCTTATAAATTTCATCGGTGAATTAAAATATGAATAATATTTTGATTAATAATACTCCCTCGTCCATGAAAATAGTCTCACTTTACTATTTTTGGGATGTCTACAAAAAATAGTCTCATTCTTAAAAATAGAAAGTTTCTCTCCCATACTTTTCCCACTTTATCTTCACTCTCTCATAATTTCATTATCTCTCTTACTTTACCTACTTTTTCTCCTCATTTCTCTTTACGAATTTCTCATTAAAACTCTTGCCATGCAAAAATGAGACAATTTTTTTGACAGAGAGCGTTTTTTTTTGCCTCCCAATCCTGTTTCATGCATGTGTTTTATAGCAAAACTGCACTGAAATCAGCAAACTAACGACCCTTTTTGAGCCAGGTGGTGTGTAGATTTCGCCGGAAACCGAAGATCACATCATTCTAGAGGGCGAAAGCAAAAGTGCGGAAAAGAAGAGAAAAGAGGCAGCTTTTGAGCTCCTCAATAACAGGAGGATTCAAAAATTGCAAAGTGTGTGCAATTGGTTTTTCTTGTCTTCTCCTTAAAGATCCTTATAATTGCCAATAGATTCATCCCACAAGGAACTTAGATCTAGAGTTGGTCATAGGTTAGAAGATCTTTGGTTTTGCAATAAAGCTTCAAGGTTTACACGTGGAGAAGTAGCAAGTCACTTCTATTCTTTGGAGAATCACAATTGTAAGATTCAATATCATAATTTAATATAAAATTATGTGATTAATTGCGCAATAGCATGTTTATAAATGTTGTAGCATGAAATTGAATCGATCCACATAATCACCTAAATAGATTCTTTTTATAAATTTATTTAATTTGCAATTTTCCTTGTGCAAACCCCAACAGCCTCCCCATCATTTTATACACAATACATACATGTAATAATCACCTAAATAGATTCTTTTTATAAATTTATTTAAATTGCAATTTTCCTTGTGCAAGCCCCAACAGCCTCCCCATCATTTGATAAACAATACATACATGTAATAATCACCTAAATAAATTCTTTTATAAATTTATTTAATTTGCAATTTTCCTTGTGCAAGCCCCAACTGCCTCCCCATCATTTGATAAACAATACACACATGTAATAATCATCTAAATAGATTCTTTTTATAAATTTATTTAAATTGCAATTTTTCTTGTGCAAGCCCCAACAGCCTCCCCATCATTTGATAAACAATACATGTAATAATCACCTAAATAGATTCTTTTTATAAATTTATTTAATTTGCAATTTTCCTTGTGCAAGCCCCAACAGCCTCCCCATCATTTGATAAACAATACATACATGTAATAATCACCTAAATAAATTCTTTTATAAATTTATTTAATTTGCAATTTTCCTTGTGCAAGCCCCAACTGCCTCCCCATCATTTGATAAACAATACACACATGTAATAATCATCTAAATAGATTCTTTTTATAAATTTATTTAAATTGCAATTTTTCTTGTGCAAGCCCCAACAGCCTCCCCATCATTTGATAAACAGTATATACATGTAATAATCATCTAAATAGATTCTTTTTATAAATTTATTTAAATTGCAATTTTCCTTGTGCAAGCCCCAACAGCCTCCCCATCATTTGATAAACAATATATACATGTAATAATCACCTAAGTAGAGTCTTTCTATAAATTTATTTAATTTGTAATTTTCCTTGTGCAAGCCCCAACAACTTCCCCATCATTTGATAAACAATACATACATGTAATGTAGGTGAAATTAAAATGGCTGAGGGGCACCCCACCTTAACCCTGCTTATGCTCTCTCCTATTTTATTATCTATTTATTTATTCTTTTATACATTTTTTCTTAATCATCATGCTTAAAAAAATGATCATTCTATTAATGTGGAATGGAGAGAGTACAAATGTCTTAAATAAAAGAAAAACATCTCAAATATAAATACTTCTATGTCTATGGTATCTTAAATGATTTATTATAGATATTCTTACTTATATTATTTTTATTTTAATATGCCCAATCAATTTTTAAAAATATGATTTTAATAGTAATAAAAGAAAAGTACATAAAAATTTCGCCCACACCTACCATAACCAAACTCCCAATTCTTGTAACTAGTGAGGAAACAAATATACCGAGCTTTGGTTTTTATAAATTTTATAAAATTAAAAAAGTCAATAAAATTTTCTAAAATATTATAATCGAATCGATTTCATAAAACAAAACAAAGAAGGATTAACACGCATCAAACGAAAAATTTCTGTTAGTACTTTACATGTCGGTAAAAGTTTTTTAGCTGCAGACTACAGAAATTATGTTCGAAATTTGATCAGAATTACCGAGGGATTGGCCACCGTCGGAAATTCAACTTTTTTTTTATAGTGATATCTCATATTTCTTATTACCAAAATAAACCCTTAAAATACTTTAATAAATTGAAACTTTTATTTTACATATATTATAAGTTGTATTTATTTTAAAAAGTCTAACTATTTACATTAGTAAATATATTAGGATAATATTTTAATAATTTGAATTTTTAAATTATGTAGTTTCAGTCAATTATTATTTCTCTTATAAATTTCATCGGTGAATTAAAATATGAATAATATTTTGATTAATAATACTCCCTCGTCCATGAAAATAGTCTCACTTTACTATTTTTGGGATGTCTACAAAAAATAGTCTCATTCTTAAAAATAGAAAGTTTCTCTCCCATACTTTTCCCACTTTATCTTCACTCTCTCATAATTTCATTATCTCTCTTACTTTACCTACTTTTTCTCCTCATTTCTCTTTACGAATTTCTCATTAAAACTCTTGCCATGCAAAAATGAGACAATTTTTTTGACAGAGAGCGTTTTTTTTTGCCTCCCAATCCTGTTTCATGCATGTGTTTTATAGCAAAACTGCACTGAAATCAGCAAACTAACGACCCTTTTTGAGCCAGGTGGTGTGTAGATTTCGCCGGAAACCGAAGATCACATCATTCTAGAGGGCGAAAGCAAAAGTGCGGAAAAGAAGAGAAAAGAGGCAGCTTTTGAGCTCCTCAATAACAGGAGGATTCAAAAATTGCAAAGTGTGTGCAATTGGTTTTTCTTGTCTTCTCCTTAAAGATCCTTATAATTGCCAATAGATTCATCCCACAAGGAACTTAGATCTAGAGTTGGTCATAGGTTAGAAGATCTTTGGTTTTGCAATAAAGCTTCAAGGTTTACACGTGGAGAAGTAGCAAGTCACTTCTATTCTTTGGAGAATCACAATTGTAAGATTCAATATCATAATTTAATATAAAATTATGTGATTAATTGCGCAATAGCATGTTTATAAATGTTGTAGCATGAAATTGAATCGATCCACATAATCACCTAAATAGATTCTTTTTATAAATTTATTTAATTTGCAATTTTCCTTGTGCAAACCCCAACAGCCTCCCCATCATTTTATACACAATACATACATGTAATAATCACCTAAATAGATTCTTTTTATAAATTTATTTAAATTGCAATTTTCCTTGTGCAAGCCCCAACAGCCTCCCCATCATTTGATAAACAATACATACATGTAATAATCACCTAAATAAATTCTTTTATAAATTTATTTAATTTGCAATTTTCCTTGTGCAAGCCCCAACTGCCTCCCCATCATTTGATAAACAATACACACATGTAATAATCATCTAAATAGATTCTTTTTATAAATTTATTTAAATTGCAATTTTTCTTGTGCAAGCCCCAACAGCCTCCCCATCATTTGATAAACAATACATGTAATAATCACCTAAATAGATTCTTTTTATAAATTTATTTAATTTGCAATTTTCCTTGTGCAAGCCACAACTGTCTCCCCATCATTTGATAAACAATACATACATGTAATAATCATCTAAATAGATTCTTTTTATAAATTTATTTAAATTGCAATTTTTCTTGTGCAAGCCCCAACAGCCTCCCCATCATTTGATAAACAGTACATACATGTAATAATCATCTAAATAGATTCTTTTTATAAATTTATTTAAATTGCAATTTTTCTTGTGCAAGCCCCAACAGCCTCCCCATCATTTGATAAACAGTACATACATGTAATAATCATCTAAATAGATTCTTTTTATAAATTTATTTAAATTGCAATTTTCCTTGTGCAAGCCCCAACAGCCTCCCCATCATTTGATAAACAATATATACATGTAATAATCACCTAAGTAGAGTCTTTTTATAAATTTATTTAATTTGTAATTTTCCTTGTGCAAGCCCCAACAACTTCCCCATCATTTGATAAACAATACATACATGTAATGTAGGTCAAATTAAAATGGCTGAGGGGCACCCCACCTTAACCCTGCTTATGCTCTCTCCTATTTTATTATCTATTTATTTATTCTTTTATACATTTTTTCTTAATCATCATGTTTAAAAAAATGATCATTCTATTAATGTGGAATGGAGAGAGTACAAATGTCTTAAATAAAAGAAAAACATCTCAAATATAAATACTTCTATGTCTATGGTATCTTAAATGATTTATTATAGATATTCTTACCTATATTATTTTTATTTTAATATGCCCAATCAATTTTTAAAAATATGATTTTAATAGTAATAAAAGAAAAGTACATAAAAATTTCGCCCACACCTACCATAACCAAACTCCCAATTCTTGTAACTAGTGAGGAAACAAATATACCGAGCTTTGGTTTTTATAAATTTTATAAAATTAAAAAAGTCAATAAAATTTTCTAAAATATTATAATCGAATCGATTTCATAAAACAAAACAAAGAAGGATTAACACGCATCAAACGAAAAATTTCTGTTAGTACTTTACATGTCGGTAAAAGTTTTTTAGCTGCAGACTACAGAAATTATGTTCGAAATTTGATCAGAATTACCGAGGGATTGGCCACCGTCGGAAATTCAACTTTTTTTTATAGTGATATCTCATATTTCATATTACCAAAATAAACCCTTAAAATACTTTAATAAATTGAAACTTTTATTTTACATATATTATAAGTTGTATTTATTTTAAAAAGTCTAACTATTTACATTAGTAAATATATTAGTATAATATTTTAATAATTTGAATTTTTAAATTATGTAGTTTCAGTCAATTATTATTTCTCTTATAAATTTCATCGGTGAATTAAAATATGAATAATATTTTGATTAATAATACTCCCTCGTCCATGAAAATAGTCTCACTTTACTATTTTTGGGATGTCTACAAAAAATAGTCTCATTCTTAAAAATAGAAAGTTTCTCTCCCATACTTTTCCCACTTTATCTTCACTCTCTCATAATTTCATTATCTCTCTTACTTTACCTACTTTTTCTCCTCATTTCTCTTTACGAATTTCTCATTAAAACTCTTGCCATGCAAAAATGAGACAATTTTTTTGACAGAGAGCGTATTTTTTTGCCTCCCAATCCTGTTTCATGCATGTGTTTTATAGCAAAACTGCACTGAAATCAGCAAACTAACGACCCTTTTTGAGCCAGGTGTGTGTAGATTTCGCCGGAAACCGAAGATCACATCATTATAGAGGGCGAAAGCAAAAGTGCGGAAAAGAAGAGAAAAGAGGCAGCTTTTGAGCTGATCAAGTCATATTCCAACCGGAGCCAGCCAACCTTGCGTTGGAGAGAAGATCATGGACTCCACTCTAAGGTGTGAAGGGCAAAAGCGTCACTTCAGGGGGTGGTACCCTAGGGATAAGAACCATAAGCCTCCCTATATAAAGGAGCCTTGCACACTAAGAGAGCGAGTTCCCCCACATTTCATTTCTTGCTAAGTAGTTTATGGGGGTTCTCTTTAGAGTAGGTATGATTTTTAACTCTCTTCCAGAGCTGAAATCAAAGTTCTCTTGAATACCATGCTTTTCAATCTCTCGCACACACTTGGTTCCGTCTAGAGTAGCTGGTAGTTAGTTGTTACCTTGTTGTTCCTCACACAATTTCCAGTTTTCTGTTCTGTTATTCCACTCCGAGAAGGGGTGATGAAACAATTTCTTGTTTTCTTAGCTTAGTTCTATTTTAATTTCATATATTGACTCTTGTTCATGTTCTGTTTTAGTATATATTGAAGTTTCTATTTTCGTTCTCTTAGCTTCGTGCTTGTTTTGTGTTTTTAATGTTTAGATCTGTTTTCTATCGCATGTTTTCTTTTGAGTCTTAGCTTAGAGTTGTTGTTTTCTACTTGGGTCCTTGTTTTCCTTTCAGATCTACGTGCCTTCTTTTCGTTTCTGCATGCTTTAGCCGTAGTTCTTGTTTTTACGTTGTCGTAGTTTAGATTATAGGAGTAATTTTAAGTTTTATGTGTTTTGTTTTGTTTCGTCTTCTTCAACTTTTCAGATCTGTTGTTGTTCTGTTTTCTTTATGCTGATCTGTTGAGGAAGACGATTCTGTTAAAGTTAATTTGCTTTTCGTACTGTTTTGCAGGGGGCTTGACAAACCCCATTTATTCTGTTTGTCTTTTTATAGTAATGTTTTCTGATTTGATCAGTTAGGGAGTTTAGTTGTTCAGCTTAGATAGTTCCTTATTTTTCGCACCAGTAGATACTTAACTCACCCCTAAAGTAAAGCGTGACAACAGCCAAGCCCCACGCCATATCACACAAACAATTCGAAAAGCATCAATTAGTATAAGTGGGTTAAGGTTTTTTGACGTCGTATCCCTTCCAACCTCTCATTTCCTCTCACTCAAGTTGGAGTCACTCAGCTTGATCAGTCTGAGCTTTTACTGGATCCACTCACCCGCATTTTATAGATGGAATAGGCAGAAGTAGGCTGGCCTGATCAGGTCCAACGCCCAACTTGAGCAGTTCGCGACGACACAATCAACTTTAAAGAGGAGGGAGACGAGAGCGGAAAGGATTGCGGCCCGTTCAAAATGGCGCTGTTGCCGGGGATGATGGCGCAAGGGGTAACTTGTTGTGAGATACCTTGGGTGTAAATATTTTAATGTCTTCTTTGTTTCTTAGTTTTTGTTTGCAGTTTTTTGAGATAGCTCAAGCAGCCGGTGAAGATCAACAACCTTGTCTATGAGGACTGATCAGCTTTCATTCTGGTGTTAGCCCAAGACCACCAATGCCAAAGGAGACTTAGATAGGCAGAGCGTCTAAGGTTTTAGGTAGAAATTTTAGTTTAAATTTTATAAATAAACTTTTTGTTGTTTTTTGTTTACCCCAGTTCGAAGGCACTGAGTCGGTAAGGCAAGAAATAGAAGGAGTGGAGCCACAAACTGATCAAGAAGAACCACTTCCCACTCCACCACCGACTGACTTAGAGGCCTACTGTGAGAGAGTGAGGACACCACCTTGGTGAACTCATTGGAAGTGATAGCCACCACAGACCAAGAGGAAATCCAAGAAGAAATCACTATGGAGGGTGCACAGAAGGAAGATTCGGAGATAGGTTCGATCTATGCCCACTCTGAGGCTGAACCATTATCTGCCATATCTATGACAGAGGGGCAGAGAGCCGTGTACATGGACCCAGAAGTGCTTACCATCTTACCTACCTTTTTGGGAACTGATGTCGAGAACCCGGTTAAATTCCTCCGTGAGTTTGAAAAAATTTGCAGAGTGCAGAGGAGACCAGAGAGGTCAAGCGAAGAGGATCTCAAACTGAGAGTCCTCCCCCTCTCTCTGAAGAATGAGGCAGATGCATGGTTTGGAGGTTTAGAGCCCAACAGCATCAACACCTGGGCAGAATTCAAAATGGAGTTCCTAAACCACTATATCTCAGCATCAATCACGACTGCCCGACAAAGGGAAATTAGGGAGGCCACTGATAAGTCGTATTCTAAGCCTTGATTATTGGTCAGTATGTCGTGAAATGCATGTATTATCTGCAAAACAGTTGCTCAAGTGTGCAGGATTGAATGATCCAAGTCAGTAGGAGACGATTCAGGTGACGCAAGTGAAAAGGGAGCCAGAAGGGTGCGATACTGACCAGGATGCATGCCAGATAAAAGGCTCGAGATGGAGAAGGAGGATAGCTGGGATGATCACTGACGAGGGCAAAAAGGTCAAATTGCGGGAGAAGTCTACCCTAAAAACAAGGGCAAGCCTCCCTATAAAAGAAGCCACTTGGAGAGAGAGAAGGAGGGGAGTTCGCAGTTCGACAATCACACTTAGTAGAATTCTCTCTAGAAGATCGATCATTCAGCATTATCCTACCTCTCGTTCCTCGCCACAGCCATAGTCACTTGACGTCCAAGAGTCTGCCGGAGAAGTCATCAGTCCGCCGTTCCAGCCAGTTATCGAAGCAGTGTAGTAGTATCATCGCCCGGAGTGGCAAAAACAATCTTATTCGCTTTCTTAGTTTAAAGTTTACTTGTTTTCATCGTTAGTTACTTGCAAACACTCATCGCTAGTTACTTGCAAACACTCATCGTTGTTGCTCTTTTGAAGTACTTTGTTATTTTCCAACATTTACATTATGAAGTTTCTATTTCGCATGTCACTTTGGTTCGAGTTTGCTTCATTCTGCCTAGGAAAGTTAGATCTAGTGATTGATTTTAATTTCTGAGTGCTTTCTTATCTGGAGTTGTTGATTCGAAGTTGTAACTATGTTTAGTCAAGTTTTCGTGCATGAGTTTCTTTTCTGTGCCGTGATTACCACCTTGTATGTCAGTCAGTAGAAGTAAAGTTGCAGATTTACCGTTTAATTTAAGTTTAAGCATTTTAATCGATGGATCTTGAGTTTGAGTTTATGAATCTGAAGTTTTAATTATGGTGTCTGTGTTCATATGATTTTTGTCAATACTTGGTGAGGAAGAAAACGTCAAAATCAACTTTATTGGACCACTTTTACTTTTAAGTTACTTTTGCTTTTGTTCCCTACTTTTCAGTTGTACTATCCAGACTTGTCAGAAAGCCCCCAGCCATCAGAATACCTTGTTGTCTAAATTTCCCCTTTTAGTAACTGTCCACTTTCCATATGTCTCTGATACACCTTGTCCCCTATTTTCACGAACACTCCCATATGTCTGTTATTTTCCCGCCTACTAGTCAGTAGAGTACCACCTTTATTTCCTGTCTAGGTAAAATCTCAACCCAAGCGTGGTAGCTAACCAAAACACCCAGGAAAGTCACCACAGTTATCAAAACGTGTCCATCCTTGTGGGATTCGACCCTTACCTCCATTATACTAGCCAGTAGAAGTGGGTTGAGGAAATTTGTTTGAAGCCAGGTCCCAGTTATCGTACCAACGACTCAGCTGGGTCGGGAATCTCTGAGGAAAATATCATGCATAAGGCAAGAGTATGATGAAACCCTGAGCGAGTATTGGGAGAAGTACATGAGCCTTCTGGAGTCATGCCCCAACCATCGCATGAAGGAGATAGAGGTGCACCACACCTTCTATGAAGGGATGAACAAGGAAACCAAGGATCTGGCGAATTCATCATCTGGACGCGATTTCACCCAGTTGAGAGTAAGTGAAGCCAAGAAGGTGTTACGCAAGCTGTTGAATGCGAAGAAGACGTACGACAACGCGAGAGATGGGTACAGCAGAGAAAGGGTAGCGAGTGCTTCGGCTACTGACCAGGAGGAACGGATGGACTTGAAGATGGAGGAATTAAAGAAGGAATTGTTGACTGCAATCAAACCGAACACTCCACCACCTTCTCCAACTGGAGGCCAAGAAGCCCCAGCACTACCATATGATCAGCCGGACAACTCGTTGGATGTGGAGCAAGCAAATGCCGCAGGATACTACAATTCCAATGGCAATTGGATTCCGGGAAAACAAAGGGATACACCGTGGAGGGACCACCAAAATTTCCGATGGGTAGATGGAAATCAGAATCAGAACCAAAATCAGGCTCCAAATCAACCCAACCCCAAACCGAACCAATATCCCAACCGCGGACCAACAAACCCTGACTACCAGTCTAACTGGGTAGGAAGGAACCAGCATCCTCAGAACCAAAACTCTCAAAACCAGAACCCAAACCCTACTTATGTGCCACCCCATCAGCGAAACTCTCAAAACCAAAACCAGAACCAAAACCAGAACCAGAACCAATTTAACCCAGGGCCTCAACATAACACCCACCACCAAAACCAAAGTCTGTACCAGCACAACCACGACCAGTATAACCCTCCTGCCCAGTATAACCAGTACCCACCGAACCAAAACCAACAAAATTTCTCAGGCTACCAATCAAACCCACCACCTCAGTATAATCAGCACCAGAGCTCAAACCAATTCCATCAGCCAAACAGGTCGAGGAGGTCTATGGAGGACATGATGGGGGAGATGCTTGCCTCGCAGCAAAGCATTCAAAATGACTTGCAGTCCAGTAATGAAACAATACAAGGAATGCAAAGTGCCCAGAAGGAGCATAGGGCAAACATGGATATGATGAACAGGCAGTTGGCCCAGCTCGCTAACTCGGTGGGTGAAATGAAAAGGAACTCAGGAAAACTCCCATCTACAGTCCATGTACCGGAAAAGGCAAATGTGAGCAAGATTACACTGCGGTCCGGAACAGCCTATGATGGACCTCAGCTCAAGAACCCTGTTGGGGAATCTAATAGAGAAAGGGTGCTGAGTGACACCATCTCAGCGGAAGAGCTCAAGAGGCCTCTGCCTCAGATGGAGGATCCGTTTTGTCTAAACAAGGAGCCTACCGTGGAAGGAAAGGAGGGAGAAACACAACCTGGAAATGAGCAGCCGAGAGGAGTGATGCCTACATCGGAACCTCCAACCCAGGAGAAGCCAAAGGGAATTCCACAAGGACTGACTGGAGAGGCTAAGGGAGAAAAACCGTTTCCATATCGGTTTGTGACGAAGAGGAAGAAAGAAAACCCTGTAGATTTCATGTCGATCTTTGGGAAGCTGGATGTCACCATACCATTCCTCCAAGCCGTGAGACTGCCCCCTCTGGGGAAGTTTATAAAGGAATTCATAGCCGGGAAGGCCCAGGAGGATGGAAAGATCATGGTGGAGGGAATAGCATCAGCCATTGTACAGGAGAAGCTACCACCCAAGAGAGCCGACCCAGGTATGTTTACCCTACCCATAACAATTGGAGATGTGAAAATCGAGCATGCAATGTTTGATCTAGGAGCATCTATCAATGTTATGCCGTTATCCATTTATAATCGGTTAAAGGGGGTAAAATTGTCGAATACTAGGGTGTTGATCCAACTGGCTGATAGGTCATGTATCAATCCTGAGGGTATGTTAGAAAATGTATTGGTCAGGATACAGAACTTTACTTATCCCGCTGATTTTTATGTCATTAAAATGAGTGAACCAGAAGCTAGGGAGTCTAGCGGGATATTGTTAGGAATACCATTTTTAAGAACGGCTAAAACAATTGTGGATATGGCCGAGGAGACAATATGCATTGACTTTAATGGTAAGAAATTTGTCTTTGACATCAATGAAGCCATGAAAAAACCAATAGATTCTGAAAATCTATGTTATGTTGATGTAATTGACCCCTTAGTCTAAGAATTTCTTGAGACCGAATTATTGCAGGAAAAGCTCCAAGCCTTGGATGTGTATGCCCAGGTTGATGTGGAAGCAGCTGCATGGTGTGATCTGATCAGTAGCCGGGGGTTAACTGACGAAGGGATCGAAGAAGCAATTACGGAATTCTGTCAGAAGTCAGAACTAACAGGATCCGTAGGGGCCGTGGTACCGGCCAGTATGGAGGAAAAATCAGATGTTGAACAAGAACAAGAGGAGGATTCAAAGAAGAACCCTTTACCTACAGACACACTACCCCCGCAAGTGGAGTTGAAAAGGTTGCCCGCAAACCTTAAGTATGCCTACCTAGGGGAGGAAGACTCATTCCCTGTAATCATCAACAGCAGGTTGACTGAAGAGCAAGAGGCAAGACTACTAACTGTGCTGAGCAAAAACAAGAAGGCTATTGGATGGAGCCTTACGGACCTGGTAGGTAGGTATAAGCCCGGACGTCTGCATGCACCACATTAGGCTAGAGGATGGAGCCAAGGCGCATAGAGATTCTCAAAGAAAGGTGAACCCAAACATGCGAGAAGAGATACTGAAGGAAATCTTGAAGTTGCTCTCACTGGGCATTATATACTCGGTGTCAGACAGTGAATGGGTTAGCCCAATCCATATGGTCCCCAAGAAGTCAGGGGTCCAGGTGATTAAGAATGAGAGAAATGAGCTAGTGCCCACCAGACTAGTTACCGGGTGGCGAATGTGCATAGATTACCGGAAGCTGAACAATGCAACCAGGAAGGACCATTTTCCCCTGCCATTCATCGATCAAATGCTGGAGCGACTGGCTGGGAGGAAGTACTTCTGCTTTTTGGATGGGTACAGTGGTTACTTTCAAATCTATGTGGACCCGGAGGACCAGGATAAGACCACGTTCACTTGCCCGTTTGGAACCTATGCGTATAGGCGTATGCCATTTGGTCTATGCAACGCCCCCGGTACTTTCCAGCGGTGCATGATGAGCATATTCTCGGATTTGATTGAAGATTGTATAGAGATCTTTATGGATGATTTTACTGTCTATGGAGACTCTTTCGACTCGTGCTTGCAACATTTGGATGTGGTGCTAGAAAGGTGTCAAGCAAAGAGTCTGGTTTTAAATTTTGAGAAATGCCACTTCATGGTTACAGAAGGAATTGTTTTAGGACACGTGGTGTCAGAAAAGGGGATCCAGGTGGATCAAGCTAAAGTGGATGTCATATCCAAACTACCTTTCCCTACTGATCAGAAAGGAATAAGAGGTTTCCTTGGCCATGCTGGATTTTATCGAAGATTTATCAAGGATTTCGCCAAGATTGCCCAACCTCTTACCAGGCTTCTCTAGAACGAGGTGGAGTTCGTCTTCGATGAGCATTGCAAGGCTGCTTTCAACCTCCTTAAGGAAAAATTGATTTCTGCACCGATCATTCAGGCTCATGACTGGGATCACCCCTTCGAGGTGATGTGCGATGCTAGTGACTATGCAGTGGGGGCCGTACTGGGTCAGAAGATCGATGGGAAAAGGTACGTGATATTCTATGCATCAAAAACTTTGAATCAAGCCCAACGGAATTATGACACCACCGAGAAGGAGATGTTGTCGGTTGTCTATTCATTCGAGAAGTTCAGGCAGTACCTACTGGGATCCAGAGTCATCGTCTATACTGATCATGTGGCGATCAAGTATCTCATCGCGAAGAAGGAGTCAAAGCCCCGACTGATCAGATGGGTGCTACTTTTACAAGAATTCGATTGGGAGGTAGAAGACAAAAAGGGAGTTGAGAACAAGGTAGCGGACCACTTGAGCAGAATAATACAAGAAGGGAACAGTGAAGATGTAAGAGATCGATTCCCGGAAGAGCATTTATGTGAAGTGATTTTCTCCACAAGAAAGATCGATTGGGAAGAAGTGATGAGACTTACTGGTCAGGACGCAACAACCAAGGGCAAGGAGAAGGTAGGACAGGAACCCTGGTATGCGGACTTGGCAAACTACTTAGTAACAAGAGAACTGCCAATGGTGTCAAACGTGACAAAGGCTCAGAGGATGAAGATCAAGAGCGAAACAAAGTATTATTTCTGGGACGACCCATACTTGTGGAAGGAAGGAGCAGACCAGGTCATTAGAAGATGTGTTCCTGACTGGGAGCAACGGGATGTACTGACGCACTGCCACTCCTTGGCATGTGGAGGACATTTCGGGCCAAGGAAGACTGCCAGAAAGGTGTTAGATAGCGGATTCTACTGGCCAACCCTGAATAGAGATGCATACGAGTTCTGCAAAGGCTGTGACCGTTGCCAACTGACCGGTGGGATCTCCGCGAGGGATGAAATGCCGCAAGTTCCAGTAATAGTTTGTGAGGTGTTCGACATCTGGGGTATGGACTTCATGGGTCCTTTTCCCTCATCTTATTGGAACTCCTACATCCTGGTGGCAGTTGACTACGTATCAAAATGGATAGAAGCCAAGGCCACAAGCACTTGTGAATCTAAGGAAGTCACCAAGTTCCTCAAGATTCATATATTCAGCCGATTTGGGATACCGAGGGCAATCATCTCCGATCAAGGGACTCACTTCTGCAACCGAACGGTCGAAGCGTTGATGAAGAAGTACGGAGTTCATCACCGCCTATCCAGTCCTTACCATCCTCAAGCCAACGGGCAAGCAGAGATCTCAAACAGGGAAATAAAGAGCATTTTAGAGAAGACAGTCAACCCCTCCAGAAAAGATTGGAGCACAAGGTTGGAAGATGCTCTGTGGGCATATCGGACAGCCTACAAAACTCCTATAGGGATGTCCCTTATCGCATCGTCTTTGGGAAGATGTGTCACTTGCCAGTGGGAATTGAACACCGAGCATACTGGGCAGTACAACAGGTTAATGTGGATGCTAAGGCCTATGAAGAGGAAAGGAAGCTACAACTTCAAGAGCTGGAAGAACTCAGATTGGAGTCGTTCGACTCAGCCATGTGGTACAAGGAGAAAACAAAGATGTGACACGACAAAAATCTGAGAACCAAGGATCTTCAAGTTGGTCAGAAAGTACTACTCTTCCGGTCAAGATTGAAGCTAATGCCTGGGAAGCTCAAGTCCAAATGGGCAGGACCTTACATTATCACTGCGCTACGTGCTAATGGAGCGGTCGAGATTTCAGGGAGTATCCCTAACTCTGAACCTTTTGTCGTTAATGGACGTAGATTGAAAATATATAGGGAAAATGAAGAGGTGTGTGTAGTGGAAGAAATTCCACTGCACTTTAAGAGGGTCTAAATGACCAGTAGGAAAGGGATTTGAAGTTCCACCTGGTCAACGTCATATGTATCGTACTTACTGACCGAGTAAAACTTCAAATACCCTTAGTAATGATGTAAATATTGTAAATATTTGGTAATTTAATTTAAGTCAAGAAAGAAAAACAACAAAAAGATTTTTTTTCGGATCATAAATATTAATTCGGAGTTCGTACTGACCACGAGAATACCACTTGGGTGAAACTCTGAATTATATTAAAGAGCCATTTATTTTCTTTATTTCTATTTCTAGCTAATTAAGAAAAGGGAGATGAGTAAAGTTTGAATTTTGGGGTGTTGCAGCTTTGCAGGCGAGTGCAGAGGCTGGGAGGCGCGTGAAGCAAGGACGTGACAAGCAACGTCCAATCAACTGCCAGCACTCGCAACCGCCTTCCACACGAAGCGTCTCAACCGAGCGACCGCCTACAACCGGTCAAAACCCTCAACTACCCACCCATCTATAAAACACCCCACCGCCTACTACCCTTCACTTTACAAACCCTTACCTACATTCTCTTACCCACAACCACCACCCCACTCCGAAAACCACCACCCACTACAGAAACCACCGTACACCACCACCGGTACAGTCATGGCAAAGAGAAAGGCAACCAACAACCCGGCATCTACCACCGGCGAAGCCTCGTCAGAACTCCAGCCAGCAGCCGAGTCGCGGCCGCCAAGCCCACAACGATCACAACCACCGCCGACGACACAAATTCCGGCGATGGTTCCTTTAGACGCACTGGCGGCGTTTCTAAGGCAACAAGACCCCAACAGAGACTGGGCAACAACCCTAGCCAGATTTAGCCTAACCAGAGGAATGCCGCCTACATCAAACCCTACCCCAACTGCAACCACAGAAAACCCACCCACCACCACCCCAAAAACCTCAATTTCGACGTCAGAAAATATTTCCTCAACAATTGCTGCACAATCAGAACCCTCCCACCCTTTTCCTATACACCAACAAACAGAGCCGCTGGACATCAGCCCTCTTTCCGCCTATCAAGATCCCAACTGGGGAGAAACAGAAGATAAGGAAAGCGGAGGGAGAGCAAGCGAGAGCGAGAAAGGTGAAGCAGAGGAGATTAGGGCCACCGAAACAAATATCGATGAAGCGGAGAAGGAGGAGATAGATCTGAACGAGACGGCCAGGAAGCAAGGGTTAATGACGGATGATGAATTCCAAGCGGTTTTGGGCAAAGGGGATCGAATCGTGATAAACCCTGAAGGGGTGGCTGAGGTACTGGACCTCGCATCCCAGGCAGTAGGGAAGGGGGAAGCAACAAAGGAAGCAGAACAGTCGGAAGGGGTAGTCCACCAATCAGTGGAGGAGAGGACAAACAAACAACCGGAAAAGGCAGAACAACCTGAGGAGGAGGGGCAAGAGCCAGACACACATCAAGAGGAAGCCTCAGTGGTAACTAAACCCAAGCCAGTAAATAGGAGGCTAGTGTTGAAAAACGACCCCAAGGAAGAAAGGCAGAAACCCCAAAGAGTGTCACAGAGATGTTTGGGAAAGTGGACGTCCAACAAGACAGGAGCAAACACCGCAGCAGATGCAGTGGAGGTTTCGAGTGATGACGAGAAGACTACTCCTACAAAACCTGGGGAGGATCCCTCGAATGCTAGCCAGGAGGACACCCAAATGGCAACAGGGACAGTATCAGCAACGCCGACTGACCAGGAGGAGAATACTGACAAGGTGGCTGAGGGTCTGGACCTTGCATCAGAGTCAGTAGGTCGGGAGGAGGCAGCACGAAGTGATACTAGTGCCCGCATGGTGGCCGAGCCTACCGCCCAGGAGGACACTTCAACACAAGCCGACGAGGAAGCAGAGGCAATGGATATCGAAAAAACCAAGTACATTCAAGAAAGGAAGAGGAAGGGGAAAGCCCCTGTCAAGAAGAAACAAGTCATGAAGAAACAGCGCACTGCCTGGAGGAGGCTATAGGTCCGGACTGGAGAAGCCGTGACAGGGGGGTACCGAGGCGACATATAGAATTTGAGCCCCAGGAAGCCTGGGAGGAGCTAACCCACCCCAATGCTGGCCAGTTCACCTCCACAAAATCCAGATCCACCCACTTCAACAATTCCATGCTGCGATTGGTGCAGCTCTACTTAGGCTATAACCTACTGGGGCAGAGCAACTCCGCTGCAAGAACGTCCATGACCGAATTGTACCTGGTATGGTGCGCTAAGCATGGAAGGAAACTGCACCTAGGGTTTTGGACAGCCTACCAATGCCACCTGATAGCCACCTACCCAGCCAGAAACTTGTCGCTCTGCCACATACTAGGAGCCTTCGTGCGCAACAACATCATCATAACAGAGGCAGAGGACCTGTCTCCAATGTACATGGTCGACGCTCCTGGCCTATTTGATATACCCTTCTTCGTCCGCACCAACTTGGTAAACTACAGAGAAGGTGTACCCCAGTTTTACCCAATGGGAGAAGCCCCTGGAGGAAGGGCACAACAAGGCCAGGAGGTGCAAGCTGTCCAGATCGACCAAGTGCAGAGGCTGAGACAAGAAAATCTGGAGCGGGCAGTGACTGAGCTGGCTGAGGAGGATAGACAATCGCGGGCTGAGATGGCGAAACTGACAGCCCTAATGGAGAGCGTCCTAAGGGAGTTGGCAAGAGGGAAAGCAAGCAGTGGAGCTGGAACAAGCGGACATGGAGGACAGGAAGAAGAACCCACCGGACCTGAGGAAGAAGACGGCGATGGACAACAGGAGGATGATGACAACCAACCCGGACCTACTGAAGATGAACCAATGGACCCACCTGCACAGAACCCTGCCCCAAGAAGGAGCAGGAGGAACATCTGACCGAACCACCCCTAACTGACCAGTTAGTTTTCTTTTTAATTTTTAAGTTTTTTCTTTTGTTTATGTTTTCGTACTTTTATTAAATAGGTAGATTTATGTGTATGCAAACCCCATTCATAACACTTAGCCTATTTAATAGTCTAAGTGTGAGAAGTAAAGGGTTTGCTACTTTGGTGCATATGTTTATTATGTTTTTCTTTGTGTTTTTTCGTGAGCATGTTACCTCACACTTAGCCTACGCAGTAGGCTAAGTGTGAGGAGTTTATATGTTTATATTTCATGTTTGTCAATATTTTGCTCTGCTTTGTTATAAATCTAGGAATATGTCTAAAACTCTCCCACTTAGCCTATTGCATAGCCTAAGTGTGAGAAGTTTTTAGATGTAATATGTGTTTGTTATAAGTGTGCGTCTGTCATACTAGTCATTCTCAATTTTCACTTCACAGCCCGTATCTGGGGCAAACACTTGTGAAGTGAGAGGGGGGAGCAAATGGCCAGTATGACATGTATATATGTGTTATTTGAGTCAGTGCATGTTAGTTTTTTTTTAGGTTTGTTTAGGTCTAGGAATTATGTGTTATGTTTTATGAATGGGCTTAAAACTCAACTGCCTCGAACTGACGGTGAGGGGAATTGAGGGAGATAGGGAATGCCGGAAAACAGAAACCACCCCCTCCAGTAACCCCTAGTCAGTATAGATGATGCAAGTATGAAGGAAAAACCCATCCCTTAGGTCAGACACGAAAGCCCTCTTAAAAGGTGAGTTAGAAACCCCAAAGTGGAACTACTTTCCACTAAATACTGAAAAAAAAAGAAGAGAGGCTACCACATGATGTCTAGGGCAAGGTGACCGCGTGTAGCAAACCCTAAAGGCAGTAGGAAACCCCCTTGAACCCCCTTGAAAAAAAAAAGAGAAAAAAGAAAAAAAAAAAACTACCCTTAGAACCCCATTTTCTAGCCTAACTTATACCCCGAAATAACCCATCAGCCACTGGAACTGTGTGCGTCCAAGGCATGAGGCAAGGAAGCAACTGCCCAGGAGCACATACAAAAGGGACCAACTGAAGAAAAGAAAAGCAAAGAAAGAAGGAGAAAATCGATCTGAGATTTCCAGATCCCAAAAAAAATAGAAGAAGGAATAAGGGTGGCAAAGCCACAGAAAAGGAAATTGAAGAAAATGGTTGCAGAAACTTGACCACAAAAAAGAGAAAGGAGAAGAAGGAATAAGGGTGGCGAAGCCACAAAGAAGCTACTAACCAGTTGGAAGCCAATGTCAGAAATTGTCCAGCCGAAGAAGAAGCCCTAGCCAGAAGCCCGAATGCACATAGTTCTCCCTCATCAAATAAGTAGTTATTGTTGAACCTTAGAGCCTTAGGGAAAACTACCCCAAACATTACAAGCCACTAGCCCTATTACAAACCTTAAAGACCTTCGGGAGCTGCATGTGAGATCTGAGTCCGAAACATCTGTGGTTAAGCATTGAGAGAAAACAGTCCTAACATCCCCTGTGAGGAATGAGTGACTGAGTGAACCCAGTGTTTGGCCTAGGATTGGGTGATCCTGATAAGCAGATATACTGACTGGGGAAGAAAAGGGGGGCGGCGGAAGTTCAAGGCTGCCTAAGGCCGGATTGCACCTGATCTCGAGGGGAAGGGTGGTTGAAAATATAGCCTGTTCTATGTGTTTAAGTTAACTATATGTGTTATGTGTTTGCGTCGTTATTTTGTTTTCTTTTCTTTTGCGTCAGAGTCTTGAGTCTAGCTAGGTAGAGTCGGTCAGGGGAGTAACCAGGCTCGAATTCGACTTATTTCTTTTTGTTTGTCTTCACGCTTGAGGACAAGCATGTGGTAAGTGTGAGCAGTTTGATAAGTCGTATTCTAAGCCTTGGTTACTGGTCAGTATGTCGTGAAATGCACGTATTATCTGCAAAACAGTTGCTCAAGTGTGCAGGATTGAAGAATCCAAGTCAGTAGGAGACGATTCAGGTGACGCAAGTGAAAAGGGCGCCAGAAGGGTGTGATACTGACCAGGATGCATGCCAGATAAAAGGCTCGAGATGGAGAATGAGGATAGCTGGGATGATCACTGACGAGGGCAAAAAGGTCAAAATGCGGGAGAAGTCTACCCTAAAAACAAGGGCAAGCCTCCCTATAAAAGAAGCCACTTGGAGAGAGAGAAGGAGGGGAGTTCGCAGTTCGACAATCACACTTAGTAGAATTCTCTCTAGAAGATCGATCCTTCAGCATTATCCTACCTCTCGTTCCTCGCCACAGCCATGGTCACTTGACGTCCAAGAGTCTGCCGGAGAAGTCATCAGTCCGCCGTTCCAGCCAGTTATCGAAGCAGTGTAGTAGTATCATCGCCCGGAGTGGCAAAAACAATCTTAATCGCTTTCTTAGTTTAAAGTTTACTTGTTTTCATCGTTAGTTACTTGCAAACACTCATCGTTGTTGCTCTTTTGAAGTACTTTGTTATTTTACAACATTTACATTATGAAGTTTCTATTTCGCATGTCACTTTGGTTCGAGTTTGCTTCGAGTTTGCTTCATTTTGCCTAGGAAATTTAGATCTAGTGATTGATTTTAATTTCTGAGTGCTTTCTTATCTGGAGTTGTTGATTCGAAGTTGTAACTATGTTTAGTCAAGTTTTCGTACATGAGTTTCTTTTCTGCGCCGTGATTACCACCTTGCATGTCAGTCAGTAGAAGTAAAGTTGCAGTTTTACCGTTTAATTTAAGTTTAAGCATTTTAATCGATGGATCTTGAGTTTGAATTTATGAATCTGAAGTTTTAGTTATGGTGTCTGTGTTCATATGATTTTTTTCAATACTTGGTGAGGAAGAAAACGTCAAAATCAACTTTATTGGACCACTTTTACTTTTAAGTTACTTTTGCTTTTGTTCCCTACTTTTCAGATGTACTATCCAGACCTGTCAGAAAGCCCCCAGCCATCAGAATACCTTGTTGTCTAAATTTCCCCTTTTAGTAACTATCCACTTTCCATATGTCTCTGATACACCTTGTCCCCTATTTTCACGAACACTCCCACATGTCTGTTATTTTCCCGCCTACTAGTCAGTAGAGTACCACCTTTATTTCCTGTCTTGGTAAAATCTCAACCCAAGCGTGGTAGCTAACCAAAACACCCAGGAAAGTCACCACAGTTATCAAAACGTGTCCATCCTCGTGGGATTCGACCCTTACCTCCATTATACTAGCCAGTAGAAGTGGATTGAGGAAATTTGTTTAAAGCCAGGTCCCGGTTATCGTACCAACGACTCAGCTGAGTCGGGAATCTCTTCCTGATCAGTTGGATACACTCCAATTACATACGAAAACCAAAGGGAAAGAAACCTGAACAGTTATCAGCCACCTAAGGGTATGGTGAGAGCTTGGGCAAGTATTGGGACAGATGTCAGAGCCTTCTGGATACCTGTCCGAATCACAACCTGAAGGAAGTGGAGATATACTCCAAATTTTATGATTGGATGGACGCAAGGAGCAAGGACTTAGTGAACTCATCAAGTGGAGGAAGCTTCTACAAACTGAGACAAAGTCAGGCTAAGATTGTCCTAGAAAGGCTAATGACCGCAAGGCGGGAGTACGAGGGCGCAGAGGAGACCTCATTGCTAGAGAAGGAGAAGAGTACTCCCATAAACGACAAGGACAATCCACTGGAGAGCCGAATTGACAAGCTAGAAGAAGCCCTCCGATCAGTGATCCAGACTAGCCAACGATCAACCTTTCCTAGTCAAGCCCACTTCCAAGCTGAACAGGTGAACCACCACCAGAGTACAGAGGAGTTCTGGAACCCAAATGAGAGCTGGAGCCCTAAAAGCCAAGCAGGGGTGTATCAACAGGAGTACTCCTACGGGGGAGAATGGAGCAGGGAAGAGGAACATCTGAGTTTCCAAGTCTATACAGAACCTTACTCAATCTCTACCCAAACACCCGCCTGGCCGATGAATCCTACCCACCTACATACCAACCTGACTACTCCAGCCACTAGCCTTCATATTCAAGTCATCTTCATCCAACCTGTCCCTCTGGAACAGGGGAATACTGTCACACATGGTTAGATGAAGGATGGCAAGCTCAACGCACTCAATTTACCCAGATCAACCTCATCCACAACCTCAACCTCGGCAGAGTTTTAAACCAATGTTTGAAGAGAATCACAATGCAAACTCTGTAACAGGGGAGACTGAGGGGATGACTGCATTCCAACCGAATGTGTCGAGTTACACGAAATCGGAAGCTGAAACAATTATGGAGATGCAGCACACCTATGAGGAGCAACAGTCCCACATGGACATCATGATCAGACAAGTCGCTCTGTTAGCCGAGATGATCAAAGAAGTGAAAGAAAACAGTACCAGGTCTGAGGGGAATGGAAGTGAAGTGCAGAGGTGGATGAAGGAGTGAAGAGAGCTGAGGAGAGAGAACCAGCTGAAACGGAGGAAGAGTAAGAGGCACTATCCGAAGAAGATGGAACTGAGGAGATAAAAGCAGAAGAGGAGAAGTCGATGATCACACCTCTCGAAGATGAAGTATCAAAGGAAATAGAGGAGGCATGCGATGAGTCTCATGAGAACGAAGAGACCATCGAGTGTGGTGAGACCATCGACAGCACTCCATTCTATCTCCAACCGGATATAGTGCATGAGCCAGAAGAAAAGGTGGAAGAATTCACATCTTTGGTGAAGGAAGAAAGTACATCGGCAGAAGAACCGACTCCAGTGATAGACCAATTCGAGGGGTGTAGCTATGAGAGGGAAGAAGAGCCAGAGTGGAGAGAGGAGAGATCAAGGAGAAAAGCTGCAAGAGCTATATACTACACCCAGCTACAGCCATGGCCGGAACTAGAAAGAACAGCCAAGCCTCCTCACTCTGGGGTACGTCCCCGATAGAATAAAAAGGTTCTAGGGACGTACCGACATCATTGGAAAAGACGAAGTGTCAAGCTGAAGGCATTTATTTCCCCAGAAAACCAGTGGATAAGGGAGAAAAGAGTTGAGTCGGTATTCTCTGAGTCTGCCACTTTGAGAAGTGGTCTACTGATACCAAGCTGATCAAGTTGCAAGGGACGTTGAACGACGATCCGGTCAACCGCAAAAGAGGCACTTGGGTCAGAGACTACTAAATGGGGTCTACTTTTTTCTAACTCATTGCACTCACATTCTATTATAAAACTAATATATAAATATAAGATCCATATTCCACTAACTTTTTCACTCATTTTTCTTCATATTTCTTTAAACTCGTGCCGAGTCTAATGTGTATAACATTTCGCGGACTGCGGGAGTAATATACCTGCTGATGCAATTTTACTTTGGTTTGAACTTCCACTATTAATTTAAGCTGCGGAATTTATAGTATTATTTCCTAGGTTAATTGTGCCAAGTTCGCATATTTTTTATCAAAATTTACAATTACAATATGATAATTAAAATTCACAATGTATGAGTTTTATATTGTTGCGTGACGACCGTTTCGGTCGATTTGGACTTTTGTGTATTGTAAAAGGTTGGATTATAAAAAACGATAATTCCTCCGTCCCACAAAGTTTATCTCATTTTATCATTTTCATCTATTACTAAAGTTTGTTTCAATTAAAATCTTTCTAAAAATAGATATTAAATATACCTCAATCTCTTCAATGTGAGACTATTATCCATTACACACTTCCATTTAATATAAAATTAAATAATTTATTAAAACTCGTGTTAGATTAAATTGGGACAAATTTTGTGGAACGGAGGAAGTAATAACTATACAGTTGCTGCAATTAACCCTCTTACTATCTTGCATGAATGCGCATAGAGTAAAATAGGTGTCAATGTTCGGTGAGTTTTCAAGCTGGATGAAGCTGCAACGAACACATGTTGCTTATGCTATTTTATTTGTCATAACGGCTTAGCATTTATAATTTATTATGTTACATTTATAAATTTTAATGAAAAATTATAATGAAAAATAATTGAATTAATAATGAAAAATTAATATAGGACTTATCAAAATAAAAGAAAACTAAGACATGCTAAAATAAAAAAAGAATATTAAGACTAAAAGTATTGGAACCATTAAATTTAAGTAGATCAATATAAAGTTTCTTTTACACGGTATTCCCGTCCCATTCAAAAAGTTCATAATCTTGAGATGAGCATCTTTAGTGGCACGAGATTTTAGGTTGAGTAGTTAGTTGGATGATAAAATAGAATTAAAAAAGTGACTGAATATTTTAACGAGGAGAGATGAGAGAAGAGAGAAGAATTTGTTTCTAAATATGAAAAATGGATATTTAAAGTGGGACAAACTAAAAATAAAATATTGATATCTTGAATGGACGGAGTGAGTATATACAGTTTGTGTGTTCCTTGAAGGGCTAAAGAGTAATTGTAATCCATTTTCCACGAAGAATCTAATGAATAATTGAGTACACATACATCCAATTTCCCTAGAGGTGCTATCCGTTCACGATTATAAGGTCAAGTTTGACCGATCACGGTTTTAAGAAATGTAATATTTCCTCCATCTCACTTAGGAGTCTCATTTGATTTCGACACGAGATTTAAGAAATGTAAAGGAAAATTGCGAAAAAAGATAGTGGAATGTGAGTCTACTTTTATATACTCCCTCCATCCCACGTTACTTGAAGCGTTTCTCTTCGGCACGGGATTTAAGAAAGTTGTGTTTAATGAGTTAAATAAAATAGATGAGATAATAGAGTAAGAGAAAGAGAAAGAAGAGAGAGTAAAGTAAAAGAAAGAATAAAGTAGGTGAGATTAAATGTTTTATTTTTAGTCAAAAAGAGAAATTGACTCAAGTAACTTGAGAGAATCTAAAGAGGATAACTTGAGAGAATCTAAAGAGGAATACGACTCAAGTAACTTGAAATGGAGGGCGTATTAGTTTTATAATAAAGTGTGAGTAGAAAAAAAATAGTGAAATATGGAGCTTAGTATCATTTATGGAATATTCTAACCGTGACTCCTAAAGTTAGACATCCAAAAAGAGTAAATCAGGACTCCTTAAGTGGGACGGAGGGAGTAGAAATTAAATGAAAAAAAAAATAGTGAAAGAAGATGGATCCTACTTTTCTATACTCCATCCGTCCATAAATATTGACCCACTTTGATGGGTCACAAATTTATGAAATGTATTGAAAGTATTGAAAAAGTTATGGGAATGTGGTTTATACTTTTATATACTCATATTAGTTTTAAAATAAAATTTGAGTAAGATTGAATTAGTATATATAATATGAGGTTTACTAAAAAAATGGTAAAAAATAAAAGGTGATAAATTTTATGGGACATACGAAAATGGAAAAATGTAACAAACTTTCTAGGACAAAGGAGTATGAATTTTACACTAATAAAATGTGAATAAGATAAAATTAAAGAATTATAGATCTATTATCAAAAATAAGCAAATGAGACTATTGGTTGAGGGACTGAGGGGCGAGAATGAGAAATGAAATGATTATTAGCGTAACGATGGAGTAATAACGTTGAATATTATGCCATTGTCTGCGAAAATAAAATGGGACAGCGACAAGAAAGAGGTACACGAAACGATGCAAATACCAAAGCGACAAATCCCAACCGTCAAATTGTCTCTCTGGAATTCTCCTTGAACAAAACGGGCCATTAATATTTTTGTGGGTGACCATAAAACTGATGCTGAATTGTTGAATTAGTGAATCTTTTGAGGTATGATGGCGGAATCAGCTGCCGCAAACACTCTTAATGGCTTCTCTCCGGTTTCTTCTCCTCCGGTTTTATGGAAATCTAGGAAAAGATTTGCTGGTAAAGAGAGGCTCTTTCAACTAGTGTGTGACTATGTGAAATGCTTCTAATCTGATCTTGTTTAGTTTCATCATTTGCATGCAGTTTGAGGCAAGAATTAGAATCAAGACTTGATTTTTCACATGTTTCCTTACCTAAGGATATTAATTCTTTGTTTAAATCTTACACATGTCATTAAATGTTATCGTGTTTTGACTATATTATGTACCTAAATTTGTAGAATTTTGACTTGATTAATTAGATATTGGAATTGTCTTTATTCACTTGTTGATTAAGTTTGAGCTGAGATTCTTCAGTCTTAGTAACACTGAGATAGAAATTATCTGAAAATGTGTGTAGAGATCAATCGGTTATACTCCCTCCGTTCCATAGTAATAGGGGCATTTTTCCATTTCCGTCCGTTCCATAGTAATAGAGTCATTTCCTTTTTTAGTAAAAGTTATCACATTTTTCCATATCTACTTTACTCTCTCTTACTTTTTTCTATCTTCATCTCTCTACCTTTTTCATTTTTCCACTTTATTCTCTCTTTACTTAATTCACCTAACACAATTTTTCTTAATCTCCGTGCCAAAAAATTTTGCCTCCATTACTATGGAACGGAGGGAGTACTATTCTAAATGTGCCACTCACCCCTTATGATCTACTCTTTTAGATGAGATAGATCATCATCAAATCTATCAAATCGATGTGAGATAGATTTTAGAGATTTTAACATACACATTAGACTTCCATCACGTGGGTATGAAAGAAAAGAGATAAGAACCATCATTGATGTGGGCCGGAATGAACATCGGTCTTCCACTCATGAGGTAGATAAGAGTCAGCATGGACCCGCTTATACCGTATTAGAAATGGGTCACTCTCCCCCTTTAAAATGCTCTCTTAAAGGGAGATTTAGACATTTAACATTCACCAAGCTGATATGGGATGAGATTTAGACATTTAACATTCATCACTGTTTATTCAAGCAATTCAAACAGGTTTTGCACGAATGTAGTGCAAGCTTGCAGTTTGAACATTTAGTGACAAGAATTCAGTTTGTTTTCATTTGTGGAAAAGCCGATGCTAGCTATTGTAGTTTCGGTATGCTCAAGGATCCCCATGTTTTCACCTCTTCGCTTGTATCTTGTATGCATTTTGTATGTGCATTAGATTGTCAATACATTTGATCGAGTGTTCCAAGGACATTTTGCTTCATGATCACAGTTCGGGCAGCTAGTGTGAAGAACATGAACGAGACGGTAGATGGCTCGAGTGCAGAAAAAACCCCAGAATCGTCAGCAGAGGAGAAGCAGCAAGAACTGAACAGCCTCTCAGAGAAGCGCAAGGCTCTGTTTGAACCGCTAGAACCAGTGATCAACACCAACGGGAAACATCCTTCTGCAGAAACCCTACTCCCGCCTCCCGACTTCGAATCAGCAAGCTACCCAAAGGGGTGGCTGATCGGGAAGAAGCGGAAGCTGGTGAACGTGGATGTTGTGGAGAGCATGCGGAGGATCGCAGTGCAGGAGATGAACCGGAAGGTGGTGTCTCTCGAAATAATCGAACACCTTACTCTGGTTCCATACCATGCCCATTGTTTGATGTTGTTTGATGGAATGTGTGCAGGACAGGGAAATCGATGGGCTGAACGAGCAGCTGGAAGAGGACGCGCGATGCCTGGAGCACCTGCAGCTGCAGCTGCTCGATGAACAGAGCAAACGGGCAGATGTGGAGAGACAAAACACAATGCTGCAGAGCCAGATAACGATGCTGATGGACATGTTGCAGGAGAATGAAGCAGTGGAGGATGAAGGGACACACACAGATTCATAAAAAAAATTTATTCTATTTGTAAATTTTTTAAGAAAATGTGAAAATGTGCAAGACTGAAAAGAGGTGTGAGATAGTATTTGTCAATGATAAACACAAGTTTTAATACATAATTGATAAATTATGAAAGAGATAAGTGGATAATTTGAAAGAGAAAGGTTAAAAGTGAAATTAATTATGGGTAATTCTTTACTTTTAGTATGAGATTAATCTTTTGACGGACATATAAAAATAGACAAGTAAGACTATTTATCTCGTAACGGAGAGAGTTAAACATTTTGACAAATCAACAGTAATTACAAATTTTGCCGCAGTATGGTAATCAAAACAAGCAGGAAAACCAGAGATATATCCTAATGCCAACTTCAAAACATAAATAATTACAGGATTCATTATCAATCTTCATTTCCGAATCCTCAAACTACACAAACGTTGACAAAAGACATACAACTATGTCGCATGTACAAATCACCGAGACACGCATATGCGTCAAGTCGCCTGCATCACCGAGCTTGGTTTCCATAGTCATCAGAAATGTTGAAGAAGAACTGCGGAAGAGACGCTATCCTAGGGAGATTAAGCAGCAGCTCTCCAACAGAGTCTTTCCTTGACATGGATGACGCCTGGTTTGGGCCCGAGACATCTTCACTATCTCCAGCCTTCTTTTCTGTAGACAACGAGCCATCACTACTCGATTCATCATCTTCTCCCTTTTGCATCAATGACAGATTGATGTTGTTGTCCCTTTTAAGCTGAGTGTTGGAACCTGAAGGGGCGTCTTTCTGCAGGAGGCAGCAAAGAGAATCGACCCTAGACATGAGTGATTTCTCGTCCGAGTCTGGCAAGATTTGATTTTCACTAAACAAGCACCTTTTGATGTCATCCAAGATTTGGAGGCTCTGCCATTCCTCACTTGAGAGAGTAGGATTGTCAGATGTGCCCTGTTCTGATATGCGATTCTCAAGATGGCTCACTAAGTCACTCATCGACATAGAAGAATGGAGACCAGGAGCCTTGACCTGATCCCAATTGCTGAACTCCTTCAGTTGATCAATTCTGCTGTTTTTTATATCTTCAACTGACAGTGTGCCCCTAGCTGTGTGAATATGATGAGATGAATTAAACTGTTAGAACTCAAACCTGAAAGAAGTTTTATATTTTCAAATAAAGTTAAACTATAGTTCCAACTGGTCATATTTAATTTCACATGATGAATACATATTATTGTACAATTGTACAATATGTATACCCACAGTTAATAGTTACAGCAATCGGAGACAAAAGTAAATCTACACACATCACTAGTGCTGAATTCGAGGTTTTCCAGCTGGAGAAAAGAGAAGAAAAATACCCTGTATTAAAAAAGAATTGACTTCCCAAATATCAACAAGAAGAACCTCATGACACAATCTAATGCAGTATAAGAGGAAGAGACTCATTTTCCCCAAGTCAACCAAATCTCAAGCCCCCAAATGCAAAATGACACGTTATAAATTTTTCGAATATAACTCCAATCAAGTAGCCATATTGGACTGCCACGCATTTCTTTTACGAGGTAGCAATTACCATTTAAATAGCATCTTTTTGTTGACTTCTGGCCAGTTCCGGTTCCAAGAAATTGGAAATGTAACGCGGTTCCAGTTTGGAACCGATAACTGGCATTACAGTTGAGGGTTTGGCCGGTTTTAGCTAGCTCCAGGTTCCATTTGCGCCTTCCCAATTTTCTTAATTTTAAATCCTTTCCTTTAATCTGTTTTTCATTCTCCCCCTAGCTCTTCTCAACGTTGCTCCGACCTCTTCCCCCATCGCCGTCCCACTTCCCTTCTTTTCCTTACCTTCTCTTCCTCAAAATTAGCAAAACCTCATTTTCAAAACATGCCCCCAACATCAAAAACTCCACCCACCGTTACTACTGACCACACCTTCCCTCTCTCGCCATGCCCCTCCCCCTTCTTTTCCTTCCCTTCTATTCCTCAAATTACCAAAAACCCTTCCTCTCCAAACCCGCTCCCAGAAGCCAGAAAATCCATCCATCAATTATAATCAAGCAGTTTTCAGTTTCAAAATTTCGATCACAAACAGGGTCAGGTAGAACTGATATACTGGTTCCGGTTCAGCCGACTGCCATGGTTATCGGTCGAAAACCAAAATCATCAGTCTGGTCCAAGCCGAACCGACGGTTTGGATAAAGAAGTAGTGGAGTGGAGTAGCTAATAAATGTATTATGATCATTTTTGTCACATTTATTGCTCTAGTCTTTTCATTAGTCTTTTAAGTCTTATATATAGTTCCCTTGAGGATTGAGATGGATATCTATCATCTTGAGTTTAGTATAACTAGGGAAATTTCCGTAGGTCTTCTTAAGAGAATTATCACTTGTTTCACTTGGTTTATATCAATCATATTTTCTGTTCTTACCATATACCATGCCGGTCTCCCTCACCTCTTTTTATATCAAATTATGTTGATAATTGCCTTGATTAGAGATTTGTAGAAGAATGGCCACACAAGATGCACCATTTAGTTGGGGAACTCATGTAACCAACTTTTTTTAACAGTTGCCTTTAACTTCAAGAATCAAGTATGAAGAAATTATACGCCTAGGTACATCCGTACATATTTAACAAAACAAAAACTACTAATGGACACAAAAGTTCATCAAATATTACCCCAAAGCTCACCAATTTGTTTTGGTAACAAAATATAATAGAAAAAAGCATGTGCGAAAGAATCAACAAACAAAGCCATGTACATAGAGAAACCAGACAAGAGGCCTAAGTAGGAGTATATTTACTCCAACCATGTCAATATCAGGTTTACTATATAGGCACACATAAAAATTAAAAAACACTTTTATTCAAGTGATAACCATACCTGAGCTTGGAGACGGTGTTTCACGGGTGTAGGATTCTGAATGTCTGCCAAGAACATCTACATCATTCTTTGAGGATGATGATTGAGGCCCTGATGGTGAAGCAGTATCCTGCAAGCTGAAGAAGGAAGGGCTTCCCTCCCTATTCAAATCAAATTCATTATTGTTTTCACTTTGATCGTCAAAGACAGGAATCCTGGGTTCGAAATATGGAGATTCTAGTTTTGTTTCCCCTTGCTGGCTAAGAAAGTTCAAGCGGGGATCACACTGAATGAGTTTTTCAAAATGTTTCCCCAACAAGCCTTGTGGGCACTCCAAAAAGTGTTGTCTGCAACCAAAGGAAAAAAACGGGTCAATGGTATGGAAAGTTTTCATGCCATTAAACAGTCTATCATCTCCGAGAGAGAGTTCTTATGCTACAACACAATAAATATGGAAAACCAAAATATACACAACTCATTTCAAGCACCATCCAATGCGAGAGAAGAAGGGGACTAGATACCCATAGTTAAATTGAAAATTTCAGTTGGAACTAATCACCACACAAGTACCAGCATTAGTTGAATACACAGGCATCGTAAGAAAGCTGGTTCACTATACAAAGGATTACAAAGAAGATCAACACCATCAGGTCAAGCAATATGACAACCAATAAGACCCTTCCTACCATTCTGCTCTAACATATGAATTTTCATTTGGGAAGAATTCTGAAGCTGAAAACAGAATATTTAAAAGGACAAGAAATTATGTTTATTAGTTTATGTGTCTTATCAATTGGCTTGGTTATTAGAGAGAAAATTAGAGTCATTTTTATCATTTCTTATCTAAGATTATACTCCCTTCATCCGCCAAAAAAACATGCCTACCCCTCTATTTTCATCCATCAGCTAAATAATGTTTAATCTACTTTTGGACACTACCCCACAAAATCTAATTCCATTATCAACCTCACTTTACCAATATTGGGCCCAGCACTAATATTTTAAAATAATTTGAGACCCCTTCCTCTCCTCGCGAACAGTACACAATAATGAGAGACCCTTCCTCAACTAATAAACACTCAACTAAAATTATTAAAACATGTGTCACTGATGTAAACAATCACATGTTTTTGGCGGACGGAGAAAGTATTTTATTTCAAACTTATCTTTCATAATTGTGTAAAGCACACAAGTGTAGGAACCCAGTATACAACGCCGCAAAAGTCTCCAATTGTAACTGCTTAGGATCCATGTTTGTTTTGCCAAAGTGGTTACCCAAACTATTACAAGTGTTTTTATGCCTATATACGAACACATTAAAGTGAAGTGGGACTTGCAATGACTCTCAGTTCTTGACAGTGACACAAAATTCTCGTCACGTTTCTTTCTATAAAGTCAGTCTCAGGAGATGGTTCTTTAAGGTGCTGTAAAACAGCCCAAACCCACTAGTAGGCCCAAATAGTACTAAGAATGTGCCACAAGCTTCACCAACAATTACTTGACTCCATTCACCTTTTGCTAACATAGTTAACCTAAGTTGTAGGAAGACGGAAGAGTACATATTTCAAATCAATATCCATCTGGACTAACATCCACACCTCCAGGGTGCCCCCAGACACTTTGTAATCCCGAACCTAGAATGCAGGACCCATAAGCGACACGATACCACAGCGGCTAGCAACTACTTATCATTCATCATTAGTTAACTAAATCAGTTGATCTAACTTGTTTGAAAAGTTTATTTATACACTTTCCAAGTAATGTGGAACATAAAATGTGCTTAGTCACTTGCATAGTTTTAAGCCAATTCATTTTTTATTCATTTTTAGAGTGTGAATAAACAAAGACGGTCCATGGACTTCCGTTTGCACGTACGCAGTCCGTGGACTTTAAAAATATCATTTTTGGTCCCTGGACTTAAGTTTGCACGATTTTGCTCCTTTAGCACTTTATTAAATTATTTTTGGACATTAATGCCCCCCAAGGACCAGTTCCATAGGGTTAAGAAAAGTATGCAGGTGTCCTCAATGGCTCGTGGGCATTTAAGTCCAAAAATAATTTTAGAAAAGTGCTAAAGGACCAAAAACATCAAAGTTCAAGGACCACAAATGATATTATTAAAGGACAGGGACTGCATCCGTGCAAATGGCATAGTCCAGGGACCATTTTTGTTGTTCACTACTCCCTCCGTTCCACAGTAATAGAGGCATTTCATTTTGCGCACTCATTTTGAAAATTTAATTATAAATAGTTAAAGTGGAGAAAAAGTAAAGTAAGAAATAGAATATTGTAGATAAGACTCTTCTCTACATTATTTTGTCTCTTACTTTACTCTCTCTCCACTATAACTATTTAATATCATTTTTTCAAAATGAGTGCAGAAAATGAAATGCCTCTATTTATGTGGAACGGAGGGAGTATTATTTTTAAGAGATATCAAAACAGAGACAAAAGAGAAATAAAAATAAATCAAACAATAATAAAAAACATGTCTTATGAAATATAATACCATGCAACCATCTCATATTAACATGGGAATCATGTCCAGGAGGACTTCTTTAGAAAACCCACTAGGTGACTAGCCAAAATATACAACTCCCTTATCCATGGAAATATGGCATAACAAACCAATATGTAGCCAGTGAGTATTAAATCACCTGGAACAGTAAACTCACTAAAGGATTCAAGAAACATGGAGAGGTTTACCAAAAACTTGATTTGAACATACTGTCTTTAAGCAGGAAAACCTTAGCTACCTGCATAGACTAGCTTGTCCACCAGTAAAATCTGATGTTGCTTGCCAAAGAGTGTGCTTCCTAGGTTGTGGATTAGTCTCTCTATAGAAAAGAGGTTGTCGTGCCAGCTGAAAAATAAACAGAAAAAGGGGTGTTAGGTTGTGGATTAGTCTCTCGAAAAAAAGAGGTTGATGTCTCAGCTGACAAATGAACAGAAAAAGGGGTGTTATGGACGCTGCAATGCTTATTGATGATGACTAAACATAACAAAGTCAAAGACAGCATTTACATCATAAGATAATGTTTATTACCACAACATCTAAAGTTCCAGGAGCATCGTCACTGTAGTTTGCCTTCAATGCCATAATATCAGACCACTGAATTTCAATTTTATTCTTAAGACCCCCATCAAGAACTTCCCAAACCAGCTTATGCTTTGCAAAATAACACTTTGCCACCAAGTCCCCTTCATATCTTGATTTATACTGAAAATTCAAAGGATTGTGAAAAAATCACACAAACATTCAGTGTTATTCATAACTTTTTCAAGCACAAAATGCCAAAAGTTACCTCCCAGGTACCGATTCTCAGAACTGAACCAGGAAAATTTGAGGCCTTCAACTTATCACCAGACGCGCCAGCAGCTCTCAAGGACTCCTTTTTACTATTACTTGGACTTCCAACTTTACTCACAGAGGAGTGGGACAGTTTAATTTGAATCAACTCCAGCAGTGATGGGCTTTTCCTTAGTCGCAAACCCAATGGACTTGGCTCATCAAGAGGATTGTATTGCGATGGTGGGACTCCGAAACCATCCATTCCTACACTCTGTTGCTGCTGCTGCAATGAGTTCAGGCGACCTTTCATCACAACCCATTTCAAACAATTCCCTTTTCATGAACTCTTCCCAATATTATTCTCTCTTACTTTACTTCTTCTCTACTAATTATTTATTGTTATTTTTTCAATAGAGTTCAGAAAATGAAACGCCTCTATTAACATGGAATGTAGGGAGTACCATTTACTCCAAAATTACTCTATCAAGCAGTCAGTTCCAACTCATCCTAGCCGTAACCAAGCAAAAATACCTTCCACTGGTTAATTAAATCAGTGGTTTCCATTTCTCCAAAATTAATATTATCTTAGTATTAAATACAGATCATCCCGAGGCCATCCACATCTCTATTGGAAACAAATTGAAATTCATAAACCTATAATTACATCCAAGAGAAAATTAATCGGCCAAATTAGTACATTTTCACACAGTCACATTACTCTTCACGGAATTTCAGTGTGACTTATTGCACGCCTCGTGTTCGATTAAATTTCTGAACACCACAACAATAATCAGAGCAGCAATAAACAAAAATTGTAGCGATAAGACATGAGTACTTTGGGGCGCTTGTGGAGTGGACCGTGCTCTTCCTCCAAACAATCCTCCACCTCCATCTTCACCGGCGTCTTCTCGCCGTGCGATGCCGATTCGTCGTTCTTCATCAACTGCACCATTTTTAGGATCTCGAGATGGAATTTAGAGTGGCTGGAAATGGAAAATCGAATTTTTTGCGGGGATTTTTGGCTATTTTTGTTAATTTGTTTTAATTAATCTGAAGAAGAAGATCGCAATTTTGGTGCGCGAGTTGAACTGGATTTGCTAATTTTATATGGGGGCGGCTACTCACACGTGTCGCTTTTACATGCTTCGGTGTTCACGGTGGCCTCGCACGTGCTAACCTGATTCATTTCGGAAACTATGCTTGATTTTTTACTCTTTTTAATGGCACATTAAACACGAGACGGATGTAAAAAATTAAGAACATTTAATTACATTGACTTTTCTTAGCTATATATTAAGCTCTGATTAATTTGAACTTATTAATGAAAGCCTACTGCAAAGCGGTTATCAAGTTTTATACGACACTCAAGTAAATCGTAATCAATAATTTGATGATTCTAAATTTGATACTCCTCTCTATGTGAAATATTGTTCACGTTTAACTCAATGTATATTTTTACAGTATCTCTTGTAAATAAATAGCAATTAGCAATCATAGTACTCTTTTCGTTTCACTATAGTTGAGGCGGAACTTTTAAGCACGGAGTCTAAGAAATGGATGTTGGGTGTGTTAAATAAATAGATAAAAAAGTAAGAGAAGGAAAAAGATAGAGAGAATAAAGTATAAAATGAATAAAGAAAATAAAATCGTTATTTTAAAACATACTACTCCCTCCGTTTAGAGTAAAATGAAGTTACAAAAGAAATTAAAGAATAAAGTGCACTATATCCGGTCTAGAGTAATCCCAATCTGCGGCTGAGGTCATCGATCATTCGCTGGATGCCTTCGATTTGAGCCGGGTTGGTCGCCTGCATCAGGGCGTTGTGCGCGTCCAACAACGTCCTGTAGTCGGAGGAGGCCACCAAATCGGTGTAGGCATGGGACGCAGCCGAAGTCTCGGTCGGGGTCGCGCTCGGGGCCGGGCTTGCGGCATGGTCAGGCGGCGGCGCGACGGATGTGGTCGCCTTGCCCTTGGCCTTGGCAGCCTTGATGCCAGGGGGACGTCGGGATATCGGAGTGCCGGAACTCTCATCCTCGAACACCGGATTGTTGAGGTCGATTGGAGACGCGCCGCTCTCGCTGCTTGTATAATCAGCGAAGGTGCGCTTCGACGCCCTTTTCTTCGCCGCCGTCGATTGTGGAATCATACCACCAACGAACTTCTGTTTCTCCTTCAAGATCGCCCAGGACTGGTAGTGCTTGAAGTCTCCGTACAATGACGTGTACGATCTCATCGCTTTGTCGCGCACATCGGACAAACTCTCGCCGCTGGCCTGCTCCCTCTCGCACTTGTCGTACTCCCCCGCGAACAGATTGACCTGCTTTTTGATTTGATCCAAGTGCTTGCGTAGCTGCTCCCTATGGCGCTTATAGGCGTGAGGCGGCTTGGCCTCATTGTACTTTTCGGCGATGTGTTCCCAATATTTCGTAACCTTTTGGTTGTTGACGAACACCGGATCCTTTGACACATTAATCCAACATCTTGTCAAGACGAAGGATTCGTCCGCGGCGTAGTTCATCCTTCCCGGGGCGAACTCTTCACACACCGCCGTTTGCGGCAACTTCTAGGCTCGTGCCTTGGGCCGCCTCTTCTTGGTGGCGGAGCCCGACGCGGCGGTGGCGGCGGCGGATGGGGCGGTGGGCGGCGGATCTGCCGCGAGAAGCAGCGGCGGGGGCGGCGGGTGTGCGGTTCGGAGAAGGCTCCATGTCTGACAGCCCGTACGAGTCCGTACTGAAGTCGGGATCGTACTGGGCGTTGGTGTCGAATGACCGGTAGTCGTCGGATTCTGTACCTCGGCATCATGCACCACCGAACATCGGACTATTCGGACTTGGGTAATCTCTGGGATTCATTTTGTTAGAAGTGTAGAATATGTAGTGTGAATTTGAGTGTGAAAGAAATGAAAAATGAGTGAGAAAAGTGAGAATTTCAAGGAAATTCCTCTTTCCAAGACAACTTACACCCCTGCTAGTGCTCACGAATTCACATATTGTCCTTAATAAAATGACTCCTTCTTAGCGTGTAGAAGCACCTCAAATTCGCTAGTCACTAGCAAACTTGATGGACTAATGAGAATCAGCCTAGATAATGCTTCTTAGATGCATATTTAAATGTAGGTAGAAAGTGATGAAAGAATCCTTAATTTGTTGTGTCCTTTAATCCCCACTATTATTCCAACAATTCCCCCACATTTGTTAGAGTCCAACGAGCTCATTTGTATGTAGGAAAATTTTATGTATTTGAGGAGGGACATTTAGTGTGGTTGGAGTGTATGATTCAAAATATATACATAAATATTTAAGGTTTGAAAGGGGTGAGGAGGGGCAAGTGCCCCAGCTGCTTCAAAGCTGGATTCGCCCCTCGTTATGTCTCATACTATAGAATAATACACAAAATTTTCTATGTTAAGAATTATACTAATAAAATAATTTTTTTAAATAATTCTTGTGTGAGTAATGTAAGAATTTTTGTTATTAAAGAATATTATGTTGAATATAATGACAATGATAAATTTACACACCACACCAATAAAGTAAGGATAGTGATAAATTACGATGCTTTTAATAACTATACGAATATCATTCCAGATGAGTGTTATATTGCTAACTCATAACTTAATTGTTAACCACAACTAAATAATAACCATTAGATATTCAAATTAAGAGCTTAGATCATTAATCCTTAAATGTCAATACAATCAACGAAAAATGTCAATAAGACCATAAGATTAATTCCAAAAAATATCAATAGGGGTATTAATGTCAATTAACTACATGTTTAGTTATAACTAACTTTTAAAAGAAATCACAAAACTTTAAATTTATATAACATATATCAAATTAAAGATAATTTCATAAGGATTCCAACGATATCCTACATGCATATGTTCCGACGTCAAAATTTGGAAAAAAAATTCGAATTTTTTTAATTTTTTCGTACAAGCAGAAATGTCAACATACTATATAAAATATGTTAATATAATACATGTAGAATGTCAATTTAAGCAATGGGTTAACATTCTTAAAGCATTGTGTTGACATTCACAAAGCATTGTGTTGATCTTTTTGAAACACTATATTGACATTTTCATCCAAAACCCTAATTTGGAGTTGTTTTTTTCCTTTTTTTTATTTTATTAATAAAAACGAAAATTACACATTGTAAATTATATACCACACGTTTTCTAAAATCCTATGGCCTTAAATTAGTTGTAGTTAGCAATTAAATGATGAATTAGCAATTGATCACTCCCCTATCATTCCAATTGTAAATTATGGTGATTTTTAATAATTTATGTTATCACCCACTACACAAATAAATGTTAGGGTTTTACATCAATTCTAAGCATTTCGAATTGAAGGAAGACATGAAATCGAGCTCTTGATATAGAAACAGTATAAGCTTTATTAGGATAATATTTTGTAGGAAGAGTACAATTATGTAATGAGTACTATTCAAATAAGTAAATCAAGAACTATCTTGATATCAACCAATCTTATTAAGAGGATAAACTGGAGTAATATTAGGATAAAACAAACCCCAATGTTGCTCTACCCCCGCGGGCTTCATACTCTCGTTATGTAGGCCTCCACTTGCTTCCCCGGCCTCCGCGGCGTCCCCTTACTAGACGCCACGTAGGCAATCAAATTATTCACGTACGTTTGAGCATTTACCACTCCCGCGTCCTTGCCTCCGTCACTCGGCCATCCAGTCTCCAACACGACGATCTCCACATCCCCGGCCCCGACCTTCTCCAATGCCGCGTACGCTGCATCCGTCATTGAATCGAGCAGGTTGAGGTATGTTGAAATTAGAATAATTAAATAGATTTTTAGTTAGCATTTCATTAGTTAGTTAGCTTTTTGCTTAGCCTATATATAAGGCTCTTAGTTGTAATTTGTTGTAACTTTGGAAAAATGTAGTCATTAATGAAATTTCCACTTTCTGTCTCTCTTCCCATCGTCGTCGGTTCCTCCCAATTTTCATAGCAGTTTCTTCTCCCTCCTTCAATGGAGTTTTTCTCTTCAATTGGATTAGTCATTTTCTACATGGTATCAGAGCGCAAATCCGCTGCGCGCCTCTGATTACCTCTATCTCTTTTATATTTTTTTTGAATCTTCATAGTTAGGGTTGTTGGAATTCAAGTTTTTTTTGGATCGGTAATCTGCCGTAGTTCTTCGGTTCTTCGACTCTTCATTGTTAGTGAGATCCTCACATTGCAGGTTTTCTCTCTCAATTTTCTCTATTCAAATCTCTCTGATTTTTCGGCATTAATTTCCACCGGATCTGATTTTTTTTTTTTCATTCTCATTGAAATTGTTCCGTTCTCTATCTTCTGATCTCTATTGAGTTTCAGTTAATCACTTTTTTTTGTTTTCACCGATTGTAATCGGTTGATCTCTCTGTGTTCGAGATATGTGAAATCTCATGTTGCTGAATATGAATATGTTTTCAGATCTCTTTTATTTTCCGATTGTATGTCGGATGCTTGTGTTTGCTGGATTTGTATGATCCTAGCTCATTACTTCATCTCTCTTTTGTTTTCCGATTGTATGTCGGATGTTTGTGTTAGCGGGATTTGTATGATCCTAGCTTCTTTGTTAGTCTCTAAGCAATGGTTACTTTCTGTAGAGCTTCTCTATTAGGCTTTAAGCAATGGTGAGGTTGTGTGACTGTTGTCGATGGTCTTGCGTTGGGTGTTGGGATTGGAAGTTGCAATTGGTGCTTGCAACAATTGGTGAATTTTTTGTTACAAGTTCGGAGTTGTGTCTTCAAACAATCAACATCTGCTAATGTGATGGTGTACCTGGCTACTACTGCAGAAAGCTCTTGTTGAGCTATATTGGAGGATTGGAGGTTGTTATATGGGTTGTGTGGTAATTTTGGCTGTACTCGATGCTAGTGAATGTTTTGATACAACAAGGTTTTACCATAATATGCAGCAACAGCTCCAATTGGTTTGCAAATGCTCAAGATGGATTTTCTCTTGACTTGAAGTCTCTGATTTCCTTGTTCGTTGCTTTGGCAAGATAGTTGCATTATAGATATTCTATGCTTCGATGTGGTGTTCGCATTGATGTTGTGCGTATTGGTGTTGTGATTGTTCTTAGTCTCGATGCTCAAGATGAATTGCCTGCTAAGGGGGAGTTGAATCAAATTTATTTTTTCAACTAAGCTAAGGATGTGTATGCATCTGCCATTCTGTGGTGTATCTGCTTCAAGAAGTATTGGTATGTTTGCTTCAAGGGTTGCATTTGTAGCTGTTGCACAGCAAAGAACTTGGCTATGAGTTCCACCAAAGTGATGGTTTGTACTTGATCAAGATGGATGCTCAGTTCCAGCAGAAGATGCTTAATTAGAATCTGTTAGAATAAATCTTAGTTGCTTTAGTTCTCTTCTTAGTTTGATGCTTCCTTTCCAAGATGGTAGCATTTTTTTGCTTCCATTTTGAGGGGGAGTGTTGAAATTAGAAAAATCAAATAGATTTTTAGTTAGCATTTCATTAGTTAGTTAGCTTTTTACTTAGCCTATATATAAGGCTCTTAATTGTAATTTGCTGTAACTTTGGAAAAATGTAGTCATTAATGAAATTTCCACTCTCTTTCTCTCTTCCCATCATTGACGGTTCCTCCTAATTTTCATAGCAATTTCTTCTTCCTCCTTCAATGGAGTTTTTCTCTTTCCAAATCGATTTGCCATTTTCAACATGGTATCAGAGCTTCAATGAATGTTTTGATACAACAAGGTTTTACCATAATATGCAGCAACAGCTCCAATTGGTTTGCAAATACTCAAGATGGATTTTCTCTTGACTTGAAGTCTCTGATTTCCTTGTTCGTTGCTTTGGCAAGATAGTTGCATTATAGATATTCTATGCTTCGACGTGGTGTTGTTCGCATTGATGTTTTGCGTATTGGTGTTGTGATTGTTTTTAGTCTCGATGCTCAAGATGAATTGCCTGCTAAGGGGGAGTTGAATCAAATTTATTTTTTCAACTAAGCTAAGGATGTGTATGCATCTGCCATTCTGTGGTGTATCTGCTTCAAGAAGTATTGGTATGTTTGCTTCAAGGGTTGCATTTGTAGCTGTTGCACAGCAAAGAACTTGGCTATGAGTTCCACCAAAGTGATGGTTTGTACTTGATCAAGATGGATGCTCAGTTCCAGCAGAAGATGCTTAGTTAGAATCTATTAGAATAAATCTTAGTTGCTTTAGTTCTCTTCTTAGTTTGATGCTTCATTTCCAAGATGGTAGCATTTGTTTTGCTTCCATCTTGAGGGGGAGTGTTGAAATTAGAAAAATCAAATAGATTTTTAGTTAGCATTTCATTAGTTAGTTAACTTTTTACTTAGCCTATATATAAGGCTCTTAATTGTAATTTGATGTAACTTTGGAAAAATGTAGTCATTAATGAAATTTCCACTTTCTTTCTCTCTTCCCATCGTCGACGGTTCCTCCCAATTTTCATAGCAGTTTCTTCTTCCTCCTTCAATGGAGTTTTCTCTTCAATTGGATTTGCCATTTTCTACAAGGTAAGTCCTCGCCCCGTCGCGAACCGCGGTCTTTCCCGGACGGAAAAGCGCGTAGTCGAGATCCACGTTGGCCGGTTCCCCCGCACATGCGAAGTAAGGGTACACATTCACAAGCATAGGGTACTTCTTCGACTGCAGGAATTTCGCGATCTGAGTCATTACCGGTTTCGCGGCGGCGGAGAAATTGCCGGCGGAGGGGGGGTAGGAGGTGGAGAGAGGCTGCATCGAGATCGTGGTGGAGACCGCGATGTTTACATTGGCGGCGGCGAGATTCTCCATCGCGGCGGGGATGTATTGCGCGAGATCGTCGGGGTAGACCTCGTTGCCGGCGGCGATGCAGGTGAATTTGACGGAGGATTGGTGGGGGAGGATGTTGGCCGCTACCCAGGCGGCGGCGGCAGATTTGTTGGAGGCGAGGGGTTGAAGGTCCCCGTTGAGGGTTCCGACGATCACTGAGATGCCGGAGCCGTGTAAGGCGGTGAGGACGGCGTTGTTGGGTTGGAAAACCCTAATTTTGGTGATTCCAATTTGTCGAAGGCGCGCTATGGCAGCAGGAGGCGGCGGAAGGTTGTTACCAAGGAGGCCGTAGTTGACACCAACGGCAGCCTCGCCTCCTATCGTTACAATTAATTGAATTTGGAAAAAATAAATACTTCGTCCATCCGATAATAAATGTTACTGTAGTACATTCTTTTGTCACACATTTTACTATTTTTTGTCTTAAACCTAATATACTTATAAAAAAATAGATTTATATTTCTCTAAATTATTTTACTCTTATATTATTATTATAAAATTAAAATATAATAGTGAGACTTATGTTTTATTAAATTTTTCTCACTTATATTCCTTCACATTTTTAAAAGTCTTGACGACTCGGAGTAGAACACATAATGTCGGAAGAATGAAGTAATAAATTAAAGAGCGAATTATAAAAAAGCTATGAACATTTGCATCTTTAAAAATTCTATCAAAATAACCATGACTTTTAAATTTGTTAGCTATTTTCCCATACGCTTTAATTTGAGTAGAAACATATACTTCCTTCATCCCACTAAAGATGACCCACTTTCTGTTTTGATTTGTCCCAACCAAGATGACTCATTACTAAAAGTGGAAACATCTTTTATCTCTATTTTTACCTTCTCTTTTACTTCACTCTCTCTACTCAATACATAAAATAAAGTTGCATAAAATCCCATGCCGCCCAAGGAATGGGTCATCTTCCTTGGGACGGAGGGAGTATCACGCAATGGTCAAAATTATGGTTTATATTTTTGTTCTAATCTTCATTAATTTTGTACACACTTAGTAATTACTCAGTCACGTCACTTATTTTAGAGGTGTACAACAATATATATACACATAAACAATTTGAATATTTGTTGTTGAATAATTGCAACTAATGTTAAATTTTAATTATACCCTAAAACATATGAAAATGATCAAACTTAATGAATTTTGAGAGTATTTTACTAAATTAAATGACACTGGATAGGAGTGGTTGCTTTCTCACCTGGATGATTATGCAGCATGACAGTGAAGAAAAGTGCCAAAGAAGAATAGAAAAGTAAACCCATCGTAAACCCATCGCAAACCCATCGTAATACGTTTGCTAGATAGGGATTTCAAAGGATGGGTAGTAGTGCTTGTTGTATGATGTATTTTCTCAATTTTATAGTGGAATATCATGATGATATTTTATCATGGATTGTAGCCTATTTGCTGAAGTAATTTTTTTTTGTTTGATGTATTTTCTCAATTTCATATTTTCATGATTAAAATTTATTATGGGATAGTAACCTATTTATTTTAGGGTGGGTTTAATTAAATTATGGAGTACTTCAGATTGGCATGCTTTATCCAGTTAAAGGGTTGTTTTTGTTTCTTATGGATTACAATATTGATTAGGAGTATTATGGATAGACTGTACAAATATAATTAGTCCAACTCTATAAATATACTACAGACTGTACAAATATAATTAGTCCAACTCTATAAATATACTACACCACGTTTTTGTGGGGACAACCGGACAAAATTATTCAGACAGTAGAATTGAAGAGACGTGTCTAGAATTCAATTAGAAATTATTATGGGATGATACTATAATTATGTTTGAGAACTCATTGAATTAATATGACTGGAATTGAATTAAAAATAATTGAACAATCAAATTGTAAATGTATTATTGAATTCAAGATATGACACTGGAATAGAATTAATTGATAACATTGTAAATATTTTATAGAACCATGAAATATAACTTCAATGGATTAAAAATAAGAGAAAAATGATAAAATTATAAATATCTTATAAAAGTTCTGAGATACTACTATGTTGGAATTGAATTAAAAATTACCGAGAACGGATGAAATCATAAATATGTTTGGTATTGAGGTCATGACTTAATTGAGGTCTGAAAAGACGATGAAGGGATGACAAGGAGCCAAATCGAAGTTGGGATATGATTCAAACAGTAATCAACCTATCAAGATTGTTGGGTTTTTTTTTGAATAATTATGTGGTACAAAGATACAATAACCGAACATAATAAAATCCAATGAAGAATGAAGATAAAAGTACAATAAACTGAATTGAAATAACAAAAATAATAATCGAAACTATAACCGTAAAGATGTAAGTCGAGTCGAGTAGTCCTCTTTCCGCAAGACGAGATACGCCCCGGTAGTGCTCTCGGATTGGCGTGTCGTCCCCAAAGATAAAACGGCTTCGTCTTGTTCGTTGTACCACCACAAACATAACAAGCTCCGACGAACTGGATGATGGCGAGGGCAGAGCTTCGACGGAAGACTATGCACAAAGAGTGAGAGAGCTATGCAATTGATATGCAATATGGTTGTGTCTAGTGTTGTGTAGAGAATGCAATGGATGCATGTCTATTTATAGGCCAAGTCCACTCATGGGCATTGATGGAGTCAACGGCCATTATGTGTGCCATGATGGCTTTGACTGTAACCGCCGGGGGTTACTAGCCGTTACGGGAGCTAGAGGAGACTGATGCATCTAGACACGCTACACGACGAGGTTCATCGTGAACCTTTTGGTCACACGATATGTCGGGGTCCATCGGGGACCTTTTGTCACCCGCTATGCGTTGCGGTCCGTCGTGGACCGCTTAGGACCCGCTATATGTCGGGGTCCACCGTGGACCTTTTAGCACCCGTTGTGCACTTGGGTCCACTATAATTATTACACGTAATAATTCATCTTATTAAATTAATGTTTAATAAGGTTCTCTCCACCAATATGAGATAATTAACCCTTTTAATTAATCCCTTAGTTTTATCTCATAGCTCCTTTATAGCTCACCACTGTGACAAACTTTAATTCATAATTTCTCATTCACCGGGAATCGGTTTAGAGAAAATGAATATACCACGGACATCTATTCCAAAAGTAGATCGTCGCTGTTACATTTAATTTTACAAAATTAAATGTCTCGTCACATTTATATTGGTCAAAGTCCATTGACCAAACACGATTCCAACAAAGATAATTTTCAATGTTCATCTAAGACCACCATTATCTTCAATTTCGAAGAGCTTCGCGTAGGTATCTTGCACACCTCAATCAGAGCCCGGTTGAGAGAGTTGTGACAATTTTATGAAGAGTACGCAGAGCAATGCCGAACCATCCACTCGCTGGCAGAACTAACTCCAGATCGGTCCCAGCAACCAGTTGGCAAGTTCAGACACGATTTTGAAGTTTTTTCATTTTTTTAATCATTTGTAGCCTCTAGTATAAATACCTGGCTAGGGTTTGTGATGAGGTAGTTTTTTTCATTGTTTTTATTTACGACTCATTTTATGCACGTGTCTTCTTCTTTGAAGATTTATCCCCTCATGGTTGCATTCAATCTTTTGGTAGACTAAAATAAATGTTGAGGTATATTTCGCTTGTTTTTTTGCTACTAGTATAGTGGAGTCATTTAGGTTTGGTGAAAGTAACCTTTAAATTGTCTGTATTGTTTTGAAGAAGGTTCAAGTCCGAAACTATTAATCTAATTGACAAAAATCTTCTTCTCTATCTCTTTATCACAATTTTAATTGCTTCATTTCTTGTTAGTTATTGTTGAAATTATTGAATATTTGCAGCAATATTTATAGACTTGTGGGTGTTTTCCTTCATATGGTACTCCCCCCGTCCCAAGAAAGTTGAGTCGTATTCCTTTTTAGTCCATCCCAACAAAGTTGAGTTATTTCCTTTTTTAACAAAAAGACAAAACACTAATCACTCGTACTTTATTCCATCATTTACTTTATTCTCTCTTTACTTTCCTAATTTTTTCATATCTCCTACTTATTTAAAATAAATTCTTAACCTCCATGCCCAAGAGTTTTGTATCAACTTTTTGGGACGGAGGGAGTAGTATTTTTGGTTTAGAAAAGTAAGTCTCGGAGAAGCATGCTTTCATCGCCCGCTTTCAGCGGGTCACTGACTTCATCTTAGCAGATTGCTGAGAGTGTTCTGGAATCCTCAGACGGTCTCGGAGAAGAATAGGGATCGCTGAATTTCTCGTTGGTTGCTGACTCATGCTCGGCGGTCGATGGTCAAAAATTCGCTACAAGCACAATTTTCGAGATGGACTGGCGGACCGCTAGTCTGGTCCATGTTCTCCAGAATCGTTTTTGACATTTTTCTACTCTATTCTATGTCTATTTTGCACATTTCTCACAAAACATGTCAACACACCAAAATGCATAAAAAAATGCAATTAGAGGTTATAAATCCTTCTCTGGAGAGCCTTGGATATGGATAGAGCTGCCCTTTACCGAACCGACGGTTAAAATCGAAACCGTAATCGCCGGTTATGGTTATGAACCGAAACCGCGAGAAATTCAGAACTAAAACCGTGAATTTTAGAATCGCGGTTCGGTTCAGGTTCCAAATTTTTCGAACTGAAACCGTGACCGAACCGCTGGTTTCGGGCGGTTCTGAACTGCCAGTTAACCGTGGTTCATGGTTCTGAACTGCCAATTAACCATGGTTCACGGTTCCGAACCGCCAATGCAATGATAAATTTAAACATAGTTAATCCTTATATTACAACTATACTCCATTATGGTAATAACTTTATAATAACTTTTACGTATGGAGTCTATGGAGTATGGATCATTATTAATAAATATTTATCAACATTGTTTAATAAAACTTAGAAGAATTGATTACTTTAAATAAAGCATAATACTCTAATTAACATTGATTAATGAATCGGTGGTCTTCAAAATTGATTAGTTGAGTCTTCAAAATTAATTGGTTGGCGGTAGGTGATGGTTGCACTATTCAAAATTGATTGCACAAAACACCATTTCTTTTATTTGTATTTATTTATTTATTTTTAAATGATTTTAACTTCAAATTTGATCTCATTTCCCTATTTTTATCTATAAATACTCTCTTCTATCCTCACTTACACACACCCAATTCTTGAGTTAACAAGAATTTCTCTCTTCAATCTCTCAATTCTATCTCTTTGCCTCATATTTCTCATTTGTATATGTAAATTGTAAATTTGATATCATTTTCACCTTACCCATCTTAATTCAATTTAAACTATCCATTTTCTTGTTCCAATTTATTTTATAATTTCAAATTACATGGCAAAAAAAAATTGAGGAAAAAAACCGCAAAACCGAACCGGAACCACTACGAATCGTCCGAAAATCGGCGACTGGGAACCGAAACCTAAACTGTGAAACAGCCTCACGGTTCGGTTCCGGTTCCATATTTTCCAAAACCGTCGGTTCATGAACCGTGGGCAGGTCTAGATATGGAGAGCCTTTAATTGGTTTCTGGCCGTATTTTCGCCACGACCACACATCGGAAGATAGATTCTCGGCTGCCACGTGGCAAACCTTCTTGCTATAGCAGTTTCTGTAAAATACTCCCTTCGTCCCATAAAAATATGTGTACTTTCCATTTTCGTCGTCCCACAAAAATATATGCATTCCATTTTTGGAAAGTTATATCAATTTAATAATATAGGTCTCATTATTCACTAACACTACTTTAACTATCATTCTCATCCCCTCTCTTACTTTACCATACCATTCTCTTCGTCTCTCTTACTTTACCTATTTTGTCTTAATTCTCGTGTCATACTCATTGCCTATATTTTTAT